>NC_057804.1:223385738-223424544 GCF_018294505.1 Triticum aestivum | reverse complement strand
TTTGCAGTCGTCGGCTTCAGCCCCCATGCATATAATGTAGGGGTGTTCAAGAAAACGCGTAGTCACAATTGATCCAATGTCTTGGTCTGTTAAGGAGGTGATAGCATGGCGAACCAGGCAATCAGACTATATAGCTTTAACACTTTCACTTAGCCATAGGAGTTTGACGGTGGGGCTACTGTATAGCCCCTGGTACTTTCGCGTTCAGCCGGGTATGGTGTGCGTATGTACTGACCGGGAAACTGGTACTTCGTTAACACGGAGGAATCATGAAGATTCCGCTGGGTCATCGAGTGGTTGACCAGTCTCGCGTTGTATCATGACAGACAGTTTTCGGCTTTGTCTACTGATGTGCTCGCCCAGGTGAACCGGGGCACAATCATAGTAGTTCTCCTGGTGCCGCCTTAGCTGATAGAATGGAACGTAAGGTAGCAAAACACGGGAGCCGGGCAAATCCAACATTTGACCAAAGACATGATTCGGAGCTGATGCATATAAGGCCAAACTCGTGACGCCGAACACTCCCTAAGGTATTCGGACTCTATAATGTGTGCTGGGCTGAATAATGCCCTTAACAATGAGCCGTGAGTTTCCAGGTATGAGCAGTAGTGTGGTGTGACAAAAATGCCAGAAACGCCAGTATCCCTCCCGGTTGTATAAAATTTCCGGAGGGGAGGAAGCAACAAGAGATGTTAAAAAGGTTTACGCAGGGTCTTAATCTAAAGCGAAACCTTTGTGCGGGGCCCTGCTGCACGTCTGTGCCTTTATCTCCGTTGTGCCATATCCTTGAAGGGTGTAGCACGATGATCATCTGTAAAAGAAAAAAACCCAGGTGAAAGACTTCATGCGAGGTGATCGTTAATCTGGATGAATCATGAAAATGCAATATGCTATTTTATTGATAGGGTCGAGCCGAACTACGGGCTATTTTTGCGAGCAACCCCTAGCATCTTTTGTGGGGAAATCCCAACTGGGCTGTTAGATTAGGTGGAGCACCAGACTCGTCTAACCGTGTCCGTGGTCTTGACGACCGGCCATTAGTCCTGGTTGGAGGGACTGCTCAGTGTTCGGCTGCTAGAGCCACCACATATTCTTCCGCGCGTAGGGAACGATCCGTGTTTCCGCTAACTGTGATGACGCCACGCGGACCGGGCATCTTAAGTTTGAGGTAGGTGTAATGCGGTACTGCGTTAAAACGAGCGAAGGCCGTTCGTCCGAGTAGTGTGTGATAGCCACTCTGGAATGGAGCGATGTCGAAGGTTAATTCCTTGCTTCTGAAGTTGTCGGGGGAACCAAATACAACCTCTAGTACTAGAGAGCCCGTACAGTGGGCCTCCAAGCCTGGTATTACTCCTTTAAAGGTAGTGTTACTACGGCTGATCCTTGTAGGTTCTATCCCCATTTTGCGGACAGTGTCCTGATATATCAGGTATAGACTACTGTCGCCATCCATGAGGACTCGTGTGAGATGGTATTCGTCAATTATTGGGTCGAGCACCAATGCAGCCGATCCTCCGTGCCGGATACTAGTCGGATGGTCCCTGCGATCGAAGGTGATCGGGCAGGCCGACCAGGGATTAAATTTGGGGGCAACGGCCTCAACAGCGTATACGTCTCTAAGTGCGTGTTTGCGCTCTCTTTGGAATGTGAGTACGTAAATCATATATGCTGTTTTGACTTCTAGTGGGAATTTTTTTCTGTCCTCTAGTGTTCAGCTGACGAGGCTCATCCTCATCCTCACTTGGCGTCTCCCTCCCTTTTTGTTCGGCGTTCAGCTTGCCCACCTATTTGAAAACTGAACACTCTCTGCGAGTGTGGTTTGTAGGCTTTTCTGGGGTGCCATGAATCTGACACAATTTGTCTAGAATCTTGTTTAGGTTGGACGGTCCATCTCTGCTGCCTTTAAATGGCTTCTTCCATTGACCAGGTCGAGAGCCCCCAAATCCGGCATTGACTATCGTATTCTCTGGGCTGTCATTATTGTTTCGACGTTTGTTTTTGTTGCGTCGCGGCTTCCCATTGCCATCCCTGGCTTCGGATGTGCTCGGGTCGCTGGTGCCGCTACGGGCTAGCCAGCTATCCTCGCACACGCAAAATTGGGTCATAAGGCTTGTTAAGGCTGCCATTGTCCTCGGCTTTTCTTGGCCGAGGTGTCTGGCAAGCCATTCGTCCCGGATACTGTGTTTGAAGGCCGCTAAAGCCTCGGTGTTCGGGTAGTCGACTATTTGATTTTTCTTAGTCAGAAACCTGTTCCAGAGCTTTCGGGCTGACTCTCTGGGCTGTTGAATTATATGACTTAGGTTGTCAGCGTCCGGAGGCCGGACATAAGTCCCTTGAAAATTGGCCCTGAAAGAATCCTCGAGCTCTTCCCAACTTCCAATTGAGTTTTAGAGAAGGCTTTTCAACCAGTGCCGAGCTGGTACCTTTAATTTGAGGGGTAGATATTTGATGGCGTGGAGATCGTCTCAGCGATCCATATGGATATGAAGGATAAAGTCCTCGATCCAGACCCCAGGGTCTGTAGTTCCGTCGTATGCCTCTATATTCACGGGTTTAAATCCTTCCAGAAATTCATGATCAAGTACCTCATCGGTGAAGCACAGGGGGTGCACGGCACCCCTGTATCTGGTTGTCTCGTGGCATGCTGTCGACGGTTGTTGTGTTTGGTTCTGATTCCAAGCTGGTATTCGATTGATGTGATCATTTCGGTAGTTCTGATCCTATGGTGGAGTGCGCTTCCTAGATCCGTAGATGGATCTGGCCTCGTATCTGTAGATCGAAGGAGAAAGGTGGTTTGGGTGTGAAAGACTTACATAAGCAAAACCTAAGCCTTCTGACTAAGTGGTGGTGGAAGTTGGAGACCAAAACTGGTCTTTGGCAGGAGATTATTAAAGCTAAATATCTTGGTAGAGACACGGTAGCTTCTGTCAAAACAAAGGTGAATGATTTGCCTTGCTGGAAAGCCATTATGAAGGTGAACGACCTTTATATGGTTGGTAGAAGAATCATTATTTGATCTTGGAATATAGCGAGGGTGTGGGTCGATCCCGTTGGTGATTAGAAACCATTTAAGGACCAGTTCCCTCACCTATTCTCAATTTGCAATTTCCCTGAATGCACTGTGGAAAAATGCCGGGAGGCAGATCCTGTAACGTTCTTTCAGAGGAGATGAAGCAATGAGCTCAAAGAACAATGGCAGCAGGTGGCTGCCGCTGCTAGAGGCAGCTGCGTATCTGATGAATCAGATTGCGTTAAATGGGGCCTGGGTCCCAAAAAAGTATTTACAACTAAATTGGTTTATTCTTTCTTCGAAAGAAACATCACATGATGCAATTTTGGGTGGATTCGGAAACCTGGCATTCCATTAAAGATTATGATTTTTATGTGGCAGCTATTCCAGGATGCTATCCTTACTCGGGAGGTGATGAAAAAAAGAGGGTGGAAAGGATACTCGAAGTGTTCATTCTGTGGAGAGAATGAGACGTCTCAGCATCTCTTCTTTACCTGTCCTATAGCTAGGGTGACATGGAGAAGTGTTGCCTGCATGCTCGGTACTGATTTATGTCCGAACAGTTTATGGCAGGCTTACTCCTGGTGTTATGCTTACTTTCCAAATGGGGAGATTTTCTACACAGTTGGCATTGCTGCCTTGTGTTGGGCTATTTGGACATGTCGTAATGGTGTTACGTTCGAATCTAAACGTTTGCAAACACCTTTTGAATGCTACTTCTCTATGTGTGCCTTTCTTGGTTACTGGGCAGGACTGTTGAAGCAAGAGGATGCGGTGGACCTGCGAACTGGTGTGGACATGCTGAAGAATAGTGCGTCGAGGCTGATGCGCATCTGCGCTGCGACTAAGGACTGAGAAGCTCGCTGAAGAACTGCTGGAGGGAATGGTGATGCATCATCACTAGAAGATGCATGCTTCCCGATGGTCGTCTTTTGCCTTGGTTTTATGTTTCATTCCTGAAGTTTCTCCCCTGTGCGGGACAGTCATTTTGGTGCTCGCTTGTGAGCTGTATGGGTGGTTGCCCCATCTGAAACTCTAATTGACTTGGTGTCGCCGGGTTTTTGCCCTACAGTGGGTTATCTTGATGGCGAGTGCTCACAGTAGGTTTCCCAGCGATGCTTGAACCCGCTCTCCCCTCTCCCATCTCATTCTATGGACTTGATTTGTATTTCGGTTATGTCGCAGTAATGGAAAGGGGTTATGCACGGTTCAAAAAAAAGATGAATCTGGCCACACCAGACTTTCTGTCTAGGAGCTCACGTAAATCGTGTGCTGACTTGTGGGCGGCATCATTAGCTGTCTTGTCACGGCCACGGGGCGGTCGGTCTGGCTGATTGGTCATTTTCGGCTGGGTGGGCTCTACGGCCTCGTCGTCGAATTCGGGTAGCAACTTGCGCTTTGGGTAGCTCTTTGTGTGGCGATCGTCACCGTATTTTTCTCAAGTGTCGAGCACTTTGTTCCTCTTGCGGTTGAGTGTATCCTTCACGGTCGTAAGCCTTTGCTTCTGCTTCTTTAGGCTCCTCACGGTGGCGATAAGCCTTCTATGGAGGTTCTCTTATTCCAAGAGTTTTTCCGGGATGATGAGTGCACCATCGTCCGGGATGTTCTCCTCTCTAGAGACAGGTTGTTGAATTTTACCCTCGGGATCGGTGTTGTCTGACGTCGGCTCCGGACTGTTTTCACCATCCCCTGGCTCATCCTCCTCCATCGGTGGCTCCATGGGGTCGTCGTTTCCTTTGGAATCAACCAGGGTATTATTCTTTTTTGCGCTGTTATCGCTGTTTTTACTGTCGCCAGATTTAGAGCGGTGTCTATGGCGCCGCTTTGTTGGCTTATCGAGGGGATTATCCTTCGTTGTATCGTCACCATTGCCTTGTTTCGATGTGTCCACCATGTATATATCATATGATGAGGTGGCAATCCAGCGCCCAGTGGGCGGTGGTTCCTGTTCTTCTCCTGTGTCATCGTAAATACCGTCGACGTCTTCGGAGTCAAAATCGAGCGTATCGGTTAAGTCATCTACAGTGGCTATGAAGTGGGTGGTGGGTGGGGAACGAATTTCTTCGTCGTCCGCTTCCCACTCGAGCCGGACATAGTTCGACCAAGAATCTTTTGACAAGGACAGAGACCTTAATGAGTTCAGCACATCACCCAAGGGTGAGTGGTGAAAAATATCTGCGGCGGTGAACTCCATGATGGGTGACCAATCTGATTCGGTAGGCACGGACGCACGCGGTTCGGATCCTGCAACCGGGGAGGAGTCCAGGGGTCCGATGACACCAACCTCACAGGAGGTGGGTTCAGTGTTCTGCTCGGGCGCCGATGAGTGTACGGCCTCCATGGCGGGGTCCATCCACCCGTCCTTGGAAGGCGCAATCTGCTCCGGATTTATTCCCGGCGCCAACGCGGGTGCGAACTCCCGAATACTGACCGACAACAGATCAAGGTCGTGTCCATCGTGTTTGACCAGCGCACCCGTCGTGGGCTCGAATCCGTCGAAGATCAAGTCTCCGCGGACGTCGGTAGTATATTTTAAGCTTCCAAACCTGACCTGACGGCCAGGGGCGTAGCTATCGATCTGCTCTAGATGGCCAAGTGAGTTGGCCCGCAGTACGAAGTCGCCAAATATGAAGATTTGTCCGGGGAGGAAAACCTCCTCCTAGACCGCATCGTTGAAGATGATCGAAGGGGCCATCAAGCCTTACAGCGACGACACAGTGGAACTCTCAATGAAAGCACCAATGTCGGTGTCAAAACCGGCGGATCTCTGGTAGGGGGTCCCGAACTGTGCGTCTAAGGCTAATGGTAACAGGAGGCAGGTGACATGATGTTTTACCCAGGTTCGGGCCCTCTCGATGGAGGTAATACCCTACTTCCTGCTTGATTGATCTTGATGAGATGAGTATTACAAGAGTTGATCTACCACGAGATCCTAGAGGCTAAACCCTAGAAGCTAGCCTATGATTATGATTGTTCTTGTCTTACGGACTAAACCCTCCGGTTTATATAGAAACCGGAGGGGGTTAGGGTTACACACAGTCGGTTACAAAAAAGGAAATCTACACATCCGAATATCCAAGCTTGCCTTCCATGCAAAGGAGAGTCCCATTCGGACGCAAGACGAAGTCTTCAATCTTGTATTTTCACAGTTCAACAGTCCGGCCAAAGTATATAGTCCGGCTTTCCGAGGACCCCTTAATCCAGGACTCCCACAATCATCTCCTCAAGAGCCACCTCTGCCTTTTCATCCCGTTGTGTCAAGGCAATCTTCTCTTCAGCGCATGCGCTTTTTTCAACTTCGAAGCTGGTCTTCAGTTTTTCTGCTTCAGTCACGCTGAATTCGAACTTTGAGTTTGCCTTCCGGGTCTCAGATTCTTGCAGCTCCAGACGAGTCTTCAAGTCAGACAACTCCGATTGAAGATGATGAGTGGTGGTCTGTACATACACCGGATCCAAATCATAATTTAGATTTAACTCAAAACATGAAGTCCCAAGAATTTTGCAAGCAACAACACTTTGCGCTTGGGGGCTAATGTCTGCCGAAAAAATAACTCATGCAATGGTTTATGTGAATAAGACCCAAGCACTTTGTGAGCAAGAGTACTTGGCACTTGTGGGATAATGCATATTGCTTGTTTTTGTTACTACTTTACGGTGACCCGGTTCTACGGCAAACGCCCACATCCGGTTCATGAGAATTACACAAGTAAGTTCTCTTTTTCTACACAATGGTATAAAGGACCGGCTCATTCATGCTGATTAAACCGGCCCTTGGGGGCTACGGATTCAGTGTTTAGTAATTACAGATCTACTTTAAACCGGATGCTTAAGCCGGAATTTAAAGGATTCAATCAAAGGATTATGCTCATGGTTAATCTAAGTCTACAGCCTATTAATCATACACAATAGACTTGGGGGCTGACAAGATGTGCATAACTCAATAAAGGAGGAGCTCATACCTCAAATTTTTGGTGCATTTGTTTCACCATGTCAACTTCAAGTTCCCGACTACTATGTTCTTGACTGACAAAGCCAGAATATATTTCACCAATGCTCAGTTGAGAGTAATTGGCAACATCAAATCTCACTTTGCGTTGTCCAATGTGTTCTTCCTTGGTGGACTGTTTGGCCAACGCAGTGGGTCTTCCCGGCTCTCTAAAGCCGGTGTTGGTAATCACTACATCATCATCATGTCTGTCAGCCGTCTTAACGGGGCTTGATGCTTCAGGGTTCAAAGGGTCGTCACTGGCTTGATTAATAGGAGGCTCAGAGGTCACTGGTGGAACGTCAAGAACCGGCTCCGATGATTGAGGAACGGCGATCTCAGGTGCTAGGGTTTGTTGTTCCGGCTTATTGACTTTCGGGTCTTTAGCCGGCTCAGTCACCTTGGCCTTCTTGCTAGGCCCGGCTTTTCCACATTATGAGTCATGAGTGGTCAGTATAAGTATAAAGAATCATAATGAGCAAATGATAAGTAATTATTATTACCCGGGAGTAGTCTTGAAAGCCGACAGATGAGATTGAGATGAGTCACTGGAAGAGGAATGAGACATTTCCTGATAATTTGAGTCAGAAGTATTAAGTGGTTGGTGGATGAGACCCGCCAGAGGATAAAAAGAGTTTAAATCGGGGGTGACCTCGTTTTGACGCTTCCTCGGAGTGTTCGGCAAGCCGGAGTCTGTCGCCGGCTCTCGTGCTGCTGTTGCTTCAAAAGAAAGTGAGGATCCAGATGAGCTAAGGGGTGTGAAAAGCTTACTTTCCGGGTTACTCTTCAAATTTTCTGTCTTGGCAAGGGCTCGGAGTCGGAGGAAATAATATTTACCTCTTGTTCGATTGCTTGACTGGTCCCCGTGTCATCCTGATGATAATCAATGTTAATAAGATGGTTGAAAAAGGAGCCAAGGGAATCAAGGGCTACCTCCGACTCAGAGCTGTTGTCCAGTTCAAGCATCTCAGAAGCACTGGTCTTCTTCCCCTTCTTCTTTGCGGTTCTCTTGGCGGCTTTCTTCGCCTTCCTGGCCCTTTTGGAAGCTTCATGATCATATTCCTTCTTCCAAAAGTCATCATCATCCTGTGGAAGTCATCAAAAGTTGAAGTTAAACAAACTATTTAAAGATGAAGGTAAAGTAAGTAATTTAAAGACTTACTTCTGGTGCCGGATTAGATGTGCAGAAAGGGCTTAGGGCCACCTTGTTGCAGTCTATCGGGCTTTCATGCAGAAGGGACTTCGCCACTGCATTAATGGCATCGTTATTTAAGTCCTCACAGCTGTGGCGCAGTGGATCATTTTTGTCAGATATCGGGTTCCGGCAAAACCCTCATGGTTCAAACTCTAGGGTGCGCACGGAGATCTTCTCCCTACTGATCCATGCCCTGAAACATCGCCGCGATTCTAAGCTAACACGAAGAACAACACAAGGGACACAAGGTTTATACTGGTTCGGGCCACCGTTGTGGTGTAATACCCAAATCCAGTGTGTGGTGTGGTGGATTGCCTCTGGGTCTGATGATGATCAGTATAGAGGAAGAACAGCCTCGCGAGGGGTGTTCTTGAACTGGTGCAGTGTTCTGCTAGGGAAGGATCCGATCCCCATCTACTATGGTGGCTATCTCTATTTATAGAGGCCCCGGTCCTCTTCCCAAATATTGAGCGGGAAGGGAGCCAATAACGGCCATTTTGAAGGGGGACAGCTAGGACAAGCTATCCTGACTAAAGTTGGTCTTCGACTGCCAAAGGCACTGGCAATGACGCCGTCTTGGGCTCCATGGTGATCTTCGTCCTGCCGTCTTGCTAGTTTTGGTCTCGTTGCACCGATATGGAAACCTTTGCTTGATGCCTCGGTACTCCGCGCTTGCGCTTGCCCCCTTTGCACCAAAGAGGAAACGAGGACACTGCGTAGGCTAGCGCCCGCCTGGTCTTGATCGTCATGGCTTGCGTCATGAGCACCTCGCGAGGTACTCCTTGCCTTGATCTCTCCGCCTCCTCGCGAGCCTGCCTGGTGAGGCCGCCCCTGAGGAAGCCTTGTGTAGTCCACCCCACGAGGCTTGGCCCCTCGCGGGGGTCTTGAACTTGGGTTGATGAAGACAGATCATACTGGGCCACTGCTTGAGCCACGCCGCAGGCCGCAGCAGGCAAGTCTGGGGACCCCCGTTCCCAGAATGTTGACAGTAGCCCCCGGGCCCAAGGCGCGCTCGGATTTGGCTTAGCAGCAAAGCGAAAGGGAAAGTGCGGAGCGCCGCGGGCCCCAATAGCCCGCGGCCTTGGTCCCGCGTGACGGTTGATTGGACGTGGGCGTCTCCGCTTCCCCATGCTGCCTCGGCAACTGCCCGATTTGACGAGTCCCTGCTGCATGCACAAAGAGTCATGATGACCTGCGATCATAGAGGCCGACGGTTGGCATCCTCCGGATTATAAGTACGGAGAGGCGTGAGCCCCCGTTGCCCATCTCTTCTTGCTCCGCTTGCTTCTTCTTCATTGCTCCTCCTTTGCTCTCGATGCCAATGGCACTGATCTGCTGGTTCTCGGCTGAAGAGAAAGGAAAGGCCCCCCGGGAGGGGCCCGACCCTCTCCCACCGAGGAAATGGCCGGTCCCCGGCCGCCGCGACGAGGTTGCAAGGCTGGAGAGGTCGAGGCCTTGGTACGAGCGGCCACCTCCTAGGTTTCCGCTACCCATGTACGCCCGGACTAAAGGACCTGGAGAAGGAGACGTCGGGCGATGCCACCCGCGCCGTTGGCGAGGCCGACGAGCCATGGCGGTGCGCGCCGTTGCTCCTGGAGTCCATACCACGGGCCCCTCGAGCTTTGGTTGCAGCACCCCGACTGCGGTACCCCGGTGACCGAAGCGGGGTTGAAGTCGTCGCTCCAGGCATGGTCTACATGACCTGGGGCTGGGGCGAGATCGCCCGGGTCTGCCGAAATAGGGGGTGCCCTCATGAATCATTTCGAATAAGATGGTGCCTCCTTGATGCTCTTCAAGGTCTTCGATGCAGAAGGTCACCGACAGGAGTGCTGCCCCAGAGGAGGCAGCCAGGACATCGATGTGGCAAGGGCTAGGCCTGCCACCCACTTCCCCAACGGCTCCTCTGGCAGCAGTGGGGATGCTTGGGAGTCCAGCGACTCTCTCGAGCTCTTCGCGACTCCGGAGACGAGCGACGACAGCTACGTGCCCTCGAGCTCGCGTCTCGCCCGGAGCAAGGCAGCTGCATCAGGCCGCTGGCGCGACTGATCTAGATGGGATTGGCACCGGCATCTCGTGGCCCATTGTTGATGATAGCGTCGGCCATGGGTGCGCATGTAGTTAGGGCTCCTTAGGATTCACACCTTTTGTTCCCTGCAAGGAATAGAGAAAGTACCCCGTGGGGGCATGTAAAGTGTCTGCAATGTCTTTTGTTGGTATTATTCTTATTATGAAGCGGTGCAAATGCTTGTCCTGTTCCAGCTTGGTTCCCCCTTTCTAACCTCGCGACGACTTGGTGCTCTACGCTGATAGGTCCTAGTCCCCAGCCAGGCTTCATCCGTCGCTGGTATGCCAGGTCGCGATGCCGCGGTCAAGGCCAGGAGGTGAGTGGCCCGAGGTCCAGTAAGAGCCCCTGAGGCGTGATGCTCAGGCGGTCCCCTTTAGCGCTCAAGCAGCCGCCAAAAGGTGAGAGAGGAAGGCAACGTCACCGTCACAGGGCCTCATCAGTTGGAGGTTCTGCGTCGCATCAATTAGCTATTCCGGGGGTGAGACTTATCTCGAAAGCAGGGAGTTGTTCCTTCACCAGGCGCCGAACTTGTGCGTCAGCAGCTAGGATGTAGCTGGGTCAGGCCATCGTAAGCTTCCCCTCCCTTCCCCATACTCTCCTTCGCGCTCTACGTCCTTAGGTCCCGGCCCTCGAGCGAGCTCAGCCGCCACTGGTATGCCAGGTCGCGATGCCGTGGACAAGGCCAGGGGGTTAGGGTTGGAGAGCCAGTAAGAGCTCCTGAGTTGCGATGCTGGGGAGCCCCCTTTTAACGCACAAGCAGATCGCACGGGTAAGAGAGAGAGAGAGAGAGAGAGAGAGAGAGAGCTCACGCCCCCCTGTTTTAGTCCTCAGGAAGTTCCTATAATCCAACACGAGAAGAGCATGGATTGCCATTACAATTGTCGAACGGCCATTGGTTGCTCTGAGAGAGTGGTGAGGGCACTGAGGGCCTGGTGAGGTGATGCTTGCGGGGCTGCCGCGGGCCAGAGCTCGACCGTTCAGATTTAGCGATGTTGCAGGGACGGACCCATGCACAAGCGCCGTGCCAGCGCGAGCGTATCCAAAGTTAGGTGTCAATCGAGCAGGCGATTATCATGGGCAGGTTAAGCATGAAAGGCAAATCGGCTTAGACAAACGCAGGAGAGATACACGCCACTGGGTCAGGCCCGAGCGGCTTGGGGATGATGCAGCCCGAGGGGCGCCCCCAGCAAGGTAAACTAAAGACATAAGCAAAAGGGATAAATGCCACAGGGACAGACCCATGCGACCTGGGAATAATGCAGCCCTGAAGGTGCGCCGAGCTGAAATGAACTCGAAAGATGTCACCTGATACCATTCTAGAGAAGGTGCTGAAGATGCGCGGTGAAGAAGCCGATCCTCATGGGCCACCGGAGCCCTAAGCCTTGGGAGGCTCTGGGTGTCCAGGCGGTCCCTCGAGGACCATCTCCATCTCTGCCAGGACGGCATGGTGCCTGGCCTCCTGAGCTGCTAGAATGCTCCTCAGAAGACGCTGGTGAGCGGCGGCCATGTTCAGCAGACCGAAAGGCATGCGAACATAGCTGTGAGGCAGACCCTCGCAGCATCCCAGGTGCGAAGGCCAGAAGTGCTCCTGAGACGCGACTCGGCTGAGCCCCGGGTAGTCGATGCAGACGCGCAACCCGCCATCCTCGCCTGGGTGGGGAGCTACGCCAGGTAGGCGGTGATCACCGCGTATGACTCTCGATTCCTGCAACTCCTGAGTGGTCTGGCTGATGAACTTCTGAAGGTTGGGCCTTCCTTGCCCCATGCCTTCCTGAGGGAAGCGTGCTGCGAAGCACGCCTCCAAGTGGTGCTCGAGTGCCTCCCTCGTGATCTTGGAAAAGTTTGAGGTCCTCCAGTAGAGAGCCCCCGAGCCTTGCCCGAGGAGGGCACCGGGCGCGCCTTCCTATGCGACGGAGGGAGGCGCCCCTTGCACGGGCGCAGACCCTGATGCGGAGCCTCTGGAGATGCCAACCTCCTGAGGCCTTGAGTTGGGTGATGTATTCATCTTCTTGGGAACTGCCTCGGGAGGGTTCTCGCTCTTGCTGCCTCGGTCCTCAAGTGATGCAGCTTGGAAGGCACGCTCGAGAGAGCACACCGCATCCTTCTCTTCGCAGGGGACTATGATGATTCTGCCGCTTCCCGGCATCTTGAGGACATTGTAACCATGGTGAGTTACCGCCATGAACTTGGATAGGGCTGGATACCCGAGGATGGCATTGTATGGCAGGCAAATGTGGGCAACGTCGAAGTCGATGAGCTCGGTACGGTAGTTCTTGCGCTGCCCGAAGGTAACAGGGAGGCAAACCTGCCCTATCGGAGTGGTGGAGCCGTAAGTGACTCCTGAGAAAGGCTTGGTTGGCAGAAGTTGATCATAAGGCATTTGGAGGTTGTTGAACATCTCGACGGACTGAATGTTGAGTCATGCGCTGCCATCGATGAGGGTCCTGGTTACTTGCATGTTGCTGATGACTGGGGAGCAAAGTATTGGGAGGATGCCAGCCGTAGCCGCACACTTGAGGTCATCCGCTAAGATGAACGTGATGGCGCACGTGGACCACCTGAGAGGGCGCGTGGCCTCGAGCTTGGGGAGGACTGCATTCACCTCGCGAGCAAACTGCTTGAAGATGCACTGAGAGGCTGGAGCCTGTGCACCGCCCAAGATGCAAGCGATAGCACGTGGCTGCTGGAAGACCCCAGGCCCCTTGTCCTGGTGGTGGTCATCATTCCTTCTTGGCGGCGGCAGCAGAGGAGGAAGGCCTGCGTTGCCCTGCGGGCTCACCTCGCGAGGTTGATCCTCCAAGCCCCCTCGCGAGGCTGGTCCTGCCAGCGATCCTCGCAAGGTCGGTCACGCCACTCCTGGCGAGGGCCTCAGTTGTCCCATCGTCCTCCACCTCTTCCTGCTCCTCGGCCGTAGCCCCGATCATTGCGCTCGAGGCGCGGGCCGATGCGTCCTTCTCGAACGACTCTGAGCTCCTAGCATTCATTGCTGTTATGGGTGTAGAGGTTGTGGTAGGCATAGAATCGGTTGGTGCCTGCCGCGCTTCATGTATGGTTCTGCCGCGAGCACGTCTTCTCCTTTGCGCTTCACGTCCTTGGCCTTGGCTTTCTTCTCTTCTGGGTCAGCAGCTGGAAGCTCGAGGATGGAGAGGCGTCCCTCCTTAGCTCTTGCTCACTTGGTTGCCAGGTTGAACAGCTCCAGGGATGTGCACAGATTCTCGTGGATGGCTAGCTCCTCCTTCATCTTGACGTTGCGGACGCTGTCAGAGAATGCTGAGATGATGGCCTCCTTAGTCACCTTGGGAATCTTGAGGTGAGCGCTGTTGAAGCGCTGGATGTACTTATGCAGGGTCTCTCCAGGCTGCTACTTGATGCGGCGCAGGTCACCTACGACCGGAGGACGGTCGCGAGTGCCCTGGAAGTTGGCGATGAAACGGTTGCACATCTCCTCCCAAGAGGAGATCGAGCCGAGAGGCAGGTTCAGGAGCCAGGTGCAGGCACCATCCTTGAGCGCCATGGAAACCAGTTCGCCATGACCTTTTCGTCTCAGTTGGCCGCCTCTATGCCCAGCTCGAAGAGCTACAGGAAATCCGCGGGGTTGGTCGTGCCGTCGTAGCGAGGAGGCAGATCTGGCTTGAACTTGCCTGGCCAGGCGACGCTGCGTAGCTCGGTGGTGAAGGCGCGGCAGCCTGCGGTGGCCACCGGAGCCCTTTGCAGACACATGGCTTGCTCTTGATGGTTCCCGCGTGCCGCCGCCAGGGGCAGCACAGTGTCTTGACGTGCTGGCGCAGGGATACGGTCTTGATGCGCCGGAGCAGGGAGCACGCGAGCGCCTTCTTGAGGCTGAGGGATTTCTTGGCAGCTCCTTTCTTGTCGTGCGGGCGCTAGACGCGGTGGGTCTCGTCCAGAGGGCGCACGCCTTGGGGCCAGGGCGCCTTCTTGGGGAGGAGGCGGTGGAAGCGCCTCCTGAGCTACATCACCCATGTAGGACGAAGGGCGAGGCAGTGAGAGGGACAACGCAGGAGAATCCCCTGCGGCGCTGACGAGCTTGGTGATGCGAGCAAGCTTCTCCTCGTCGAGGTCATAGACGGGGTGGTAGTGCAGGAGCTCACATGCCAGGAGCAACACGGCCTACGGGTCCATGGGAGCGTGACAAGCATGATACGACGAACCAGTTGGAGTTAGCGACGGAGTGGTGGTGTGGCCTTCCCGCCGCACCGAGGGATGCAGCGATTGTGATTTCTGCTCGTTCCCTGCCGGGCCGGTGGCGGCGTTGGTGGCAGGCGATGGAGAATGACGAGGAAGCCCACCGACGGGAACCGTCTGGGTGACGTGAGCAATGAGAGTAGCCCGACGGTTGGCGCGAGCTCGGCGAGCGTCTGCCATGGATGCGATGAAGCGATGGAACGCAGAACCGCGGAAATAAGATTCTGGTGCACCCCTTCCTGGTGCGCCAAATTTCAGATATCGGGTTCCGGCAAAACCATTAAGGTTTGAACTCTGGGGTGTGCACGAAGATCTTCTCCGTACCGATCCATGCCCCGAAACCTCGCCGTGATTCTAAGCTAACACGAAGAACAACAGAAGGGACACAAGGTTTATACTGGTTCGGGCCAACGTTGTGGTGTAATACCATAATCCAGTGTGTGGTGTGGTGGATTGCCTCTGGTGCTGATGATGAATAGTATAGAGGAAGAACAGCCCCGCGAGGGGTGTTCTTGAACGGGTGCAGTGTTCTGCTAGGGAAGGATTCGATCCCCATCTACTATGGTGCCTATCTCTATTTATTAAGGCCCTGCTTCTCTTGCCAAATATTGAGCGGGAAGGGAGCCAACAACGGCCATTTTGATGTGGGACAGCTAGTACAAGCTATCCTGACTAAAGTTGGTCTTCGACTGCCAAAGGCACTAGCGATGACGCTGTCTTGGGCTCCATGGTGATCTCCGTCCTGCCGTCCTGCTGGTCTTCGTCTTGTTGCACCGATATGGAAACCTTTGCTTGATGCCTCGGTACTCCGCGCCTGCGCTTGCCCCCTTTGCACCAAAAATGAAACAAGGACACTGCACAGGCTGGCGCCCGCCTGGTCTTGATCGTCATGGCTTGCGTCACGAGCACCTCGCGAGGTACTCCTTGCCTTGATCTCTCCACCTCCTCGCGAGCCTACATGGTGAGGCCGCCCCTGAGGAAGCCTTGCGTCGTCCGCCCTGTGAGGCTTGGCCCCTTGTGATGGTCTTAAACTTGGGTTTATGAAGACGGGTCGTACTGGGCCACTGCTTGAGCCATGCCGCAGGCCATAGGCAGGCAAGTCTGGGGACCCCCATTCACAGAACGCCAACACTTTTTGCTACCAGTGTAAGTGCACATTAAGCCAGAACAGCGACTCAATGGAATGACTCGCCATGCAACCCAACATCGGACCAAGTCAATACCAGTTAAGCCGTTTCCCAACAGAGCCATGACCTTGGCGATGGTAGGCACGAGATTCTTGTGTTCAGCGGCTGTCAACTTGTAAGGGAGATGATGTTTTGAATCAAGACACAGGGCGCGAAAGCCGGGCAGTTGGATCTTGTCAGCTGGAGAAGTATCCTTGCAATAGAACCATGTTCGATTCCAATCCTTGGGATGAATCGGCAGGCGGGCATAAGGGAAGATGGCATCTGCCCTTCGCTGAATTGAGATCCCACCAAGTTCTAGCCTGGGTCCGTTCGAGTACTTGTTCTGGCAGTCTCTGAATAGCTCCACACTGGGCTCCTCTTGAAGGTACACCTCACAGAAAACTTGGAAATTGCATATATTTGACACGGAATTGGGTCCGATGTCTTGAGGAAGAAGGTTAAAAATGTGCAACATGTCCCGGAAGAATTTAGAGCCGGGCAGTGAGAAACCCCGGTTCATGTGATCAGTAAAGACAATGACTTCATCATCCTTTGGCTGAGGTTTCTCCTCTTTCGGCTTGGGGGTGCGATAATGCTTGACTGTCTTTTTTGGCAAATAGTCGGTGGTTACAAAGTCCTGAAGTGTTTTCTCGGTGACAATGGAGGGAACCCAGTTATAGAAAGTGGTTGTATGCGAGACCATTGTGAAGAAACAGGCCTAAAAAAGAGAGCAAGTTTGTCGGTTTATATTAAGATGGAGGATGAGCATTATAACACCTATTCATAATGGCGGCTTAAAAAAGGGGCCTAATGGTATATGACTAGCTACACTGGGTTATGTAAGCCGCCATGAACATATTGATATCCATCAAAGAGTGAAGCTTGTTAAGGTGTTGAAGCTAACTACAACTGATAATGTAAGCCGCCATGACCAGGTTGATCTATCAGAAAGAGATTTTTGCTAAGTACTGGACAAACAAGTTTCACATATTACAGTTCTAATTTTTGATCAGCGGCAGTTTAGAAAAAGGAAAATAAATCAAAAACCTAAAGTATTGCGGCAGCAGAGGAACTAGTGCAAGGGTGAAATCTATGCATCTGCGAGGCGGTCTTTGAGATAACAAAAGGAAGGGAAATAGGTTCCGCGCGTCCGAATGGAGATACTCGGGTCGAAAACAAGGGTTTTCTAGAAGAACTACAAAGAACTACGAAGAACTCTTAGAACTCAGAAACCCTAATGCAGGTCTAGAGTATATGAGGGTGAGCACTTACAGATGCACATTAGACTGTGGTGGAGCGCCACCGTTCTCTGGTCCCGTTCAGGTTGATGCAACGGCCGAGGATGAGGAGGACGGTGAGCTTCACGGCGGCGATGGAGCTCATGTGGCAGGAGAGTCATGAAGAGGAGCAAGACGAAGGAAAGGACGGAGAATGAGAAGAGGCCATTCGACCCTATTTATAAGGAAATATAACAGATGGGCGTGAAAAACGAGGAGGCCAAAAAACATGGTTATCTAGCTGCTCAGGCGCCTTGATTCTCAGGACAGCTATTAAGGATAAAGATCCATTGAGATATTTTGGATATTGTGTGAATTAATGACAGGTGACGTCATGGCGGGTTATCACAAATCCAGGAGGCGTTGTCATGGAGGGTTATGAATTCTTGCGCAAATGAACAGGGGAAGACTTTTTCTAAGTGTTTAAGATTGACATGAACCAGTTCAAATCAACCTAGGGCCTAATGTTGGGGATATAACTATTAGGTATGACCCGCCCAGTGGGGCTGGGTTATACCTATGGCGACTCATGATATGAAGCCCGCGAGGACATTGAAGATGGTGGTTCACAGGCAAGGGCCCAAGGCCCAAGGGCGACTCTAGGCCCATAGAAGTAAATCGCCATATGTGTATGACTTATATTGTAAGGCATGTATAGGTAGTCACCGAGCTAGACACGTTGTCTATGAGCCGGCTGGGACTCCATGAGCCGCTGGGCATCAACCTGTGTGTATAAAGGGACGACCCGGCAGCGGTTCAGGGCAAGAGAGAATAGATCGGAAGCTAGGTCAAGCAGATTCGCTCCATGGTAATCGAGACATAAGCAATACCACCTCAAAACTGGAGTAGGCCTTTACCTTCACCGCAAGTCGCCGAACCAGTATAAACTCCTGTGTCCTTTGTCCCGTTTAACCCCTTTAAGCTAACCTAGTTGTGATGGCTCCACGACTAAGTCCTTTTGCTAGGACATCTGCCGTGACTATTCCACGATAGTTTCAAAGAAACTTATACCTTAGGGTCGTCGGGATGTGGCAAGGCGTGCGGCGGGAGGCCGGATCTGCCCAAACTTCATACGACAGTGAGGAAGAAGGGGTCGGTGGCCCTCCCGCACAGGCGCTGGGTGAAAGAGAATAGCGTAGCCGGCAGTCGATTGCCTCCCTCGCCGAATGCGATAGAGTGAACGTTGCACCTCCTCCCCTTGCCGGTGCGACGGGATCCGGATGCCTCCTTCACCAGTTGTGAGGGGGGAGAGAGAGACAAGAGGCCAATGCAGTCTTGTTTAGATCTGGTGAAGAGGGTGAGAGATTGTGAATATTGCAAACCCTAGCAAAGGAACGCTGAGCCTCTAGCGTGTATATTTATATGTAGTGTAGCGAGAGTGTGGAGAGTGCAAACCCTAGCGAACAAGCAATGAGGCTCCAGCTTATATAACATATATATTGTAGTACGGACTAAGCTCTGGTGCCTTAATTGCACCTGCTTTTGGCTGTATGACAGGTAGGCAGGGGCACTAAGTCAATTAAGTTGCGTCCTCGTGTATACGACTAATATATAGTGGAGTGGTTTTCTTATTCTCTCCATAACAATTGTTTTAAACTATGTAAGTATGAAACAAAACTCTTTATTTAATGTACCAATGAAGAAAACTACTATTTCCGATGAACTAATGATCCACGCGTCCTGGTCGCAGTTCCTGTCCTTCATGTGCGGTACACTACCCTCCCTTAAGTGAACAACCACACATGCGCCAAATTATTGGAAACGTGTGAGAGTGTGTACAATTAAGGAATTTTAATTTCAATTATCAGAAAGATTTGAGAGTATGTACAGTTTGCCCTCTCTGAATAATTATGGTTTGTTGTGTTCGGCCTAAACTTGGTCAAACTTAAGAAAGTTTGACTTCAGTCAAATCTAATATGCAGAGTAAATAAAAATAGAGGAATACTACATCCATCCGTGTTTTTAGTCCACACCATTTTTTTAATCAAAGTTAATAGCTGGACAAATAAAATTACAGGGGAGCTGAAGACAAAGTTGTGAGAAGGCTTAGAAATCAATACAAAACTTATGCTCTTAGTACCAACATCGATCCTTATTCGAGGAAACATTTGGTTCATAGCCAATTGTGTGATAAAATTGTACCACTGTGAAAGACGACTGCGTCTCCAATGCAACTAAGGTGAACTGATAAAGGATATAATCTTTGTGGGTAACAAGCAAAGAGCACTGATGGAAGACATCTTGTTTTTCATTGAAAATCGACCAGCTTCACCAGCCGATGCAACCATGAGGCACAACCATGAGCGTCAATAGGTCATCATGGTGATGCATCATCCATTTGGCATCAAGTTTGGGTTAGGCACCTACGAAGTTCGACCAATCCTCACCGTGGTCTGTTTCTTCTCAGTAATCAAGCTCGAGAAAGGAAGAACCACACGGCAGAGGACAGTGAGGCTGAACAACAATGGCCATCCAATTTTGTGCAGTTCCACTAAAATTTAGGAAGACATGCCCAGGTATGGAGATACGCATCATTGTTTGCAAAAATATAAAGAAGGGATATAGTGTTGTTACTTTGTTTTGGCAGTGATACAAGATTAACAACGACATCTCAATTGTCAATAAGAATTAATAAAAAGTACACCAACAAACAGAAGCATCATGATTATCTTGATGGGAATTAAACCAGGATACCCGAGAAAAAAATATTTATTCATTTAACCAGTGATAGTATTAGATTAGCAGCAGCAATAGGAGCATATGGACAAATGGCCGCACAACCAGCATGTACTTTTTGTTGAAACAACATCTATACCTCCATAGAGGCATAAATCAGAACAACTTTTCGAGTGGCATTTCCTGTATAATAGTAGGTGATGTTGGACCAGCCGACGAACCCTAGCTACTATGCATGGGGAGCTGGGGAGTAGTCGCATAGAAGAAAACCCGCATGCAACAACCTGGGGAGCTGGACCAATACAAGAAGTTATACCTCAGGTGGGAGAGATGTCGCTTAGGCGGGCGGGTGGGATCTGCCCACACGACGGCAGCGAAAATGGCGCGGAGGACCTTCGTCCGCGCCAGTGCCAGCTCTGAGAGGACGGTGCACATCGCCTTCCTCCATCGCCGACGGCGACAATGTAAACGCTACACCTCCTCACCTCCTGCAGCGGACGGGATTCAGCCGGATCTGTGACCATCGGTGAGGAGAGAGATAGAGTGACACTGTCATCTTGTTTTGGTATGGAGAGGGTGAGAGGGCGAGACGCAAGAAACTATATCAAACAAGAGGATATAATGGAGTAAAAATATCTCCCCATAGTAGTGGTTTTAAATAGAATATGCGCGTTCCCGGAAAAAAGAAACAAAAACTGGTGGGCAATTTTTTAATGTACCAAGAAAGAAAACTAGATCAAAAACACGCCCCCGCTTCCAGGTCGTGAGAGTCGTCACGCACACACACATGCATATCCGTGTTTACGTAAAATTCCATCTCCATCTCCAATCATATTTGTCCAACTGGCACATTATTTACATTGTTAATTATATACGCAGAAATATTAACATACAACATCTCTTGTTTGCGGGCATCCGGACCGCTGCCACGCCCGCTCCTGACCAACCCGAACCCTCTTCACCACTCGCGCGTGCTTCTCGCCCGAAACGGTGAGTGCTGCATTCATGCCCAGCCAGAGCGGACGTGACCTCTCACTGGTGCCGGCATTGAAGCGGCACGTCGGCCGAGAGAGCATCGCCCGCACCACTTCTCGGTGCATGCGATTGCTCCGCGTTCAAAGGTCACAATAGCCGGCCACAACATGCATATAAAATGTTCTCAGGAGTCCATGCTACAACTAGCTGTCCTCCCCCAACTCTTCAATCTATTCAAGTTGTGCTAGTACTCCATGGGGTGATCCATTGACAAGCAGGCGGGAAAGTTACCGTATACTCGGTTTGCGGTGAGTGGCATGCCGAGCGACCGTGTGGGGTCGAACCGTGGAGGAGGGTGAGACACGAATGCGCCAGACGTGATTTAAATGTTGGTTTTGATCGACGGCGCGATCCAACGAAACGAAACGTTGGTTTCTCTCCGTTTCCATTTTTTCTCCAAAAAAACAGAAACTTTCTACCTCATTTTCATACCTACTCCAAGGTTGCCCTGTTACAATATTCCATCAAATACAAAAGAAAACTAACACACATGTTGATGCATCTCAATGATTCACATATGATAGCCAATATTTACTTCACAACTAAAGACAAAAGTTGTGAGAGCGTGTACGAAAGAAAAACTACTGATGGGGTTACTATGACTTAAACCCTAAACCCTAAACATGACTTAATTTCCTGGTGAGGTAGAACCTGTCGAAGGAAAGAAGGTTGGCATCCTCGGATCATACGATGCTTTTGTGCAGTTCCACTAAAATCGAGTTGAGCATCCCAGATGGCAAAGATATTGAAGAAGTGTGATAAGAATAATAGTACTAACACTAGTTCATGAGACATAAACTCATCACAAATAGAAGCTGGTAGAAGTAGAGAAAGATTGAAATGGAGATGGAGCTACGTGGGGAGCCGCGGCAGTGGAGCAAGCCAACTCCAAAAGGAAGATGTAGTACCTGGGACGTCGGGCTGTAGCTAGAAGGGTGGTTGGGACGCGACATCAGCCCATACCGCAGGGCCCCTAGATTGGGACGCACCGACTATGGGTTTTCTCCCTCGCCGATGTCGACCGCGTCTACGCAGAACATTGTTCCCTTCCCCCCAACTGTGGGATTAGGCCAGATATGTGACCAGCGGTGTGGCCACCGTCATTCTATGCTTGTGAAGAGATCAACACAAGCAAGCAGACTTGTAGCTTAGGCTCCTTTTAGTGTATATATAGTGGTTTTATTTTTCTCTCCATATAAACCATTTTATATTGCGTACGTGTCACTGAAGAATGAAATGATGGTTGCTTCTTCCGACTAACTTACTGTGTGATTTTACTGCTCCTTAGTGGCCCCTACACATACTCCCCCTACTTGTATGACCATTCCCGAGTCTCACCTGTAGTTATCTCTATTTTCTTGCATGACACGTAGACATGATGCGCATAGAGGAATTTTGTTACTAGACGTTGTTATGTAGTAATGTACTACTAGTCCCTACTCCCTCCTTCCGGTTCACTACTGGTACTGCGTCTGTCCAGGCTTATTGGTCCCCTTTGTACTCAATTCATGTGCTCGTTTTTGTCAAGAAGACTGTCTTTACCAACGTATTAATATCGGGAATGCATGCATGAACAACAAACGATTAAACCTTGCATGCAACATTTTGACAAAGCATTGACTTATGAACATGTGAATGTAAGGGACTACAACCTCGTGCATGCATGCAACAGTCACACGTACACGTGGACGCAAAAACACGCACGACACCCTAATGCATGCATGTCTGAGCACATGAGGAACACACACGTTCACACTCAAGTGCTCAACCTACACGTGCATGCACACACATACTCAACTAGGGTGAGTTAGTGACCGTATAAACATCGGAAAATGCATGTATTGAGCGCAATGAGCATATTATGAAGTCCACTAACCGTATTTGACAAATATACAGTGACAGACAGTGTATTTTTCTTGTTTGAAATTAAGCCATATTAACCGGAGAGGAGGCAGTATGGACTAGCATTACTTTGTTGTGTCCCGCACCTTGTCAAACGAGGAGAACCTAGTAGGATGGGATAAGCTTGCGTGCGGTGGCTTGCAGGACAAGGAGAAACCGTTGACTAATGCAAGCTCTCCCTCACTCAGGCGGTGAACGTGCAACAGTTAATTCGGTGTCATATTGTCAGAAGCATACACTATTCTAGTACTATTATTGTTCGACTTCCCGAAGAGGCGAACAACCAAGCGCAAAGTTTACTAGTACTAGTACTACTACCATAGTTTATAGAGGTATGTACTATACTACTAGGAACCGGATGGAGGAGCATCTGCATTCTTATTAATATTTTAAAAATGTGATAAAGAAATCTTCAACACATTTGGTTCTCTTCGAGGGTTCTCGCATGTGATAATGGAAGTTGATTGCACGGAACACTCGCTACAATTCTCGCTTAATTCTGGCTCATATCCTATTACAAATAGGAGCGCTCGGTAATATTTCCTTTTTTTGTTATTCAGCATGTAAATAGGCCAGCATACCTTGCGGCGCATCTTTGTGCGAACTGTGCTTGCTGCACTTTGAATGTGGCTGAGAGCTGGCTTGATGAAACACCTCGCTTCCTTCTTCTTTTTTTGCGGGGTACCTCCCTTCCTAGTGACCAGTCTCTTGGCTGATCGTCCTAAGAATGCTTATATATGAATAAAGCTCTCTCATTTACATGCAAAAAACATTAAGCCATATTAACCAGAAAGGAGGGAGTATGGACTAGCACTACTTTTTGGTGTGTCCCGTCAACTCGCGGAATGAGGAGAAGCTTGCAGGACAAGGTGAAGCTCGCTTACGCCTTTTTACTAATGCAACCTACTCTCACCCAGGCGGTGGACATGCATCAGTTCATTTGGTGTCAGATTGCTGGAGGCATACACTGTAGTACCCAACATGCGGGGTACAATCATTGTTCGACTTCATGAAGAGGCGAAGAGCCAAGCGCAAGGTTTAGTAGTACAAGTAGTACTACTACTAGAACCGCATGGTGGAGCGTCTGTACTCTTATTTTATTTTAATCTTCGATAAAGTACACATTAATTTGGGAGAAGGGCGGAAAACGACAGATCAATAGTATAGTATTAAAAAACATCGAACATGTAATGATGATATCAATCAACCATGTTTGAATATATCTTGGCCTTCGTGCAAGCCCATTTGTGTGTTCTCTCTCCTCGTCTCTCTCAAGGAACGGCTGGTTGGCGATTTTGCCGTCAATTAAGATCGGTTTGCTCACACTCCAGTCCCACATGTCAGTGATATGCCAAGAGGAATTGCGTTGACCGACTGGCCATACGCGTACTTAGTTTTGCACCTTCATACTGCTCCTCCCTCAGTCACAGTTTACATGGCGCGCTTCATTCTGATGCATTTCTCTCAATGCATTTCCACCACCAGAGAGACTTTAGACGCGTTTGGTTTAATGCTCAATTAATTAAGGATGGTAACCGCAATCAAGTCCACAATTTTCTCTCATTGTACTATGGAGTGGAGTAAGTGCATGCATGTGTGTACCCGGGGTGGAAGCACTGCATGCGTGTGTGTACACATTATTTCCACTAGTAATAGACGCCGTGCTATAACTACCAATGCTATTTTTCAGGCCGATCTCTAGTCGCATTGGTCCCAGAGAATTTTTTGAAGCGCGCTCTATAAACAGTGAAGGATGGAGTAGTATGAGAGGATTCAAAGAAGAGCATATTGATGTTGCTTCTTCCGAGCAACTTAAAGTGGGAAAGGTGGGGCTTATGATTTGATTGCTCATTACTCACTATTAATGCGGCACAACAACTGGGCTGAGTCTCCCATGCGGTTGCGCACTACTCCCTCGGTTCTTAAATATACTCCGTAGTACATACGAAGCAAAATGAGTGAATCTACACTCTAAAATATGCCCATTTGAAATTTGTAAAAATATAAATATTTAGGAACGGAGGAGTATAATTTTGTGCATGGCACATGGACCCAGATGACGAAGAGGCTTCTGGCAATGCTATGAAGCTTCCAGCATTTGTTTACATAATTTACGTACTATACAAATAATTTTCCAGTCACATGAAGTTGTACAAGGCTCTGTGCTTTCAGCTTTTGTTTTGTGTGTCTTGCCATCGATGCTCTTTCGAAAACAATAAAAAACTAACTTCCTTGCTAATGCATTTCAATGATTAGTAGATCAGAGCTAATATTTACATCACAACTGAAGACAAAGTTGTGAGAAGGTGTTAAATTAAAATTGATCCATGCTTTCATTGGCAGCAACGTCTCCCCAGCTCTGTCCAAATCAACAAGGCATGTTGGGAAAAAAGTAGCTGTCTGGAGCATGCAACATTCAGATCTTTTTGTGTAGTTCCACTACAATAGAGCTGAGCGTCCCTATTCCAAATATATTAAGTGTGATTACGATAATAGAGGACTACGGATGAAACAATAAACGGACAACTAGAAGCCGGTCACCTTCGTAGTCCCTCTTAAGACTAACTAGTTGGAGAAGATTAGGCTCCGAGTTGGATGAGGAGGATAGAGCAAAACCAATCTCCCTTTGTGAAGTCACACTGAAATGTAGAGACGTTGCCTGTGTGACATTTTAGTACAACTGCACAAAACACTCTTAAGAAAAAAGTGATTTGTGCAGTTCACCAAAAGGTCGCAATAGCAACAAGGTGAAATGGATAAGCCTGTTTGCAGAAAAGAGGTAGAAAGGTAACAATTGTTGGCTAATAACAGTTGATGACACATGCGATGACAAAAAAGAAGCATATTCCTTGTCCTAAGGTGTTTGTCTAAAATGGTGTGAGGACGAGATTGCAATATGGAAAGTACGCCGGACGAGCTACGTTTTGGGCAAAGAACTATGGAAGATCCACATGCAGCAACGTGGGAAGGCGGGTAGTGGAGCAAGGCCGGAGGGGATACCCGGAGGTCGTTGGGATGTAACTAGGTGAGAGGCGGCGGGCGGAATCTGCCCATACTGTGGCAGCGAGCAGGTGGCGTAGGCCCTACCGCGCCGGAGCTTGCTCAAAGAGAACATCGTGACCACATATCAGGATGTGCTACCACGGTACCGTCGAATGGAGAAACGATGCACATCCTGCCTTTCCACCGGCAGATAGGATGCGGCTGGATCACTGACCAATGACGAGAGAGAGAGGCCACTGCAGCCTTGTGTGAGATACTCTGAAGAGAGACAAACCCAGGCAGCTAGGCTCCATTGTATATAGTGGAGCGGACTACCTTTTTCTCCATAAAAATCGTTTATATTCTTTGTACGTGCCATTCAGTGATATAACTTTATTTAAAAATAACGCGCCAACACATCAAGTCAAACTTTGTTTCATGCACGCGTGGTACACGACCTCCATAGGTAAACAACCGCTACACACATTCAAATTAGCACGTGGGCTGCCATTTCATACAGAAATGAGCTCCACCGTGTACCCGCACGGGTGTGGCTGGGCACGAAGCGTGAGTACGTGCACCTATTCTCTTCTTGTGTACGTACACCACCTACGTGGGGTTGTGTGAGAGAGATACAAACATAGAGAGATATAGTGTGGGTGATCAATCAAAAAATATAACATATGCAATGTGTATGAAATAGAGTCCTGGATATATCATATATATAGAGGAGGTGATCCACGAGAAGAGAGTGGAGGTATCATCGGCTTGAGGTATCCATAGAATCAAAGAGAGGGATTATGTGTGTGTGTGTACGCGCGCGATCGATAAAGAGTGCCATCGAATTTGTGTGTGCCCACGTCAAAGATATAGAGTGGCTGGCCTACTGGAACATGAGAGTGGACATGTGCAGTTTGTCTCTGTGGGATGGATACCTACCTACAGCGCTCGACTATCCGTGTGTGGTGGGGGGAGGCCTAATTAACTATAGAGGTACAATGGATGGTATATGTGTGGAGGAGGAGAGAGGCCTACCTTATTTATTAAGGGAGATCAATCGGCATCCATTCATATGTATAGGAGAGGAATAAGGTTGTGAGAGACACAAAGCTAGAGTGTTGGAGGGGGTGGTAGTGGAGTTGCTTCTAACAAATGGTGGGACAGGCTTGCTAGACAAATGGAGGGCACACTTGCAATATCGATAAAAGACGGGATGGCTGCCTGTCTGCACGTGCGTGTGAGAGACGGGTCAGGAGGCATGCACGAATGATGAGGGGGGGGGGCGATATGGCTGTGGTAAGCAGATGTAACTACATAGGAAGGCCACTCATCCTTTGTCAGAGAAAGGAGAGACATAACTTGTGAGGTATGTCTATCGATGGGTGGGGGGAAATAATTAAAGTCAATCTAGGTGTATGTTGGGAGATCAATCGGTATACATGCATGTATGTGTTAGAAGAAAATAAGGCACGGGAGAAGGATACACTACAAAAAAACGACACATCCGTGACATTTTGGGCCGAACGAATTTTTTTCCTGTCATACTTATGACACTTCTTTGAACATAATTATGACAAAACCCGGTATCATTATAGATGTGGTGGGCTCCTACTTCTATGACAAAAAATCATGACAGAAAATGGGCTTTTCGTCCTGGGCGGGTCGGAGACGCAGTGGCATGACATTCTTTGGGCCATCCATGACGGAAAAACCTGTGGTAGAAGCGAGGGCGAGGGAAATTTCGGGGAGTTCCCGGTTACGGTGGGTGGTCAGGGGCCGAGTGATGCGCGTTTCTCTCGTACACGTATGCGTGTGTGTGTGTGAGGCATTGGCTCTAACTGAACCCGAGCGAGGCGTTGGGCTCTAACTGAACCCAAGCGATTGCACTGTAGGCTACGCGTTACTAAACCCGAGCGATCGATCGATGGCTGTTAACTGAACCCGATTGAGCGATTCCTTCGCTACTGCTGCTAACTGAAGCCGATCGATTGGATGAACAGTGAGCGTTGCAGGGGGGTTTGGATGAACAGTGAGCGGTGGGGGTGGATGAACAGGACCCCGTGGCGTTGCCTCTGGATGAACAGGACGACCCCGTGGAGGGCTGGATGAATAGTAAATGGTGAAGGGGTGCCCGTGGAGGGGTGGTTGAACAGTAGCCGGTGGAGTAGCTCGCGATGGAGGCTGGATGAACAGGAGCCCGTGGAGGCTGGAGGAGGTCGACGGTAGCCTGTGGAGGCTGGAGGAGGTCGACGGTGGTACGCCACACCCCTCCCGATGAACAGGACCCCCGTTTTGACCCTAGCGCTCCAACACAAGTCCGTTTCGTCCGTTTTGCGGTACACCACACCCCTGCCGATCAACAGGACCCCCGTTTCGACCATAGGAGGTCTGTTTCCTCCGTTTTGCGGTACGCCAGGCCCCTCGTGATGAACAGGATCTCGTTTTGAACGTGGCCGGTCGAACACAAGGCCGTTTCCTCCATTCTGCGGTATGCCAGGCCTCGTTTCCATCGCCTGTTCCATCCAAGCCCTCCCAATGAATACGACGATGCATTCCGTTCCGACCCAGCCGGTTGGCTCCCCATGAACACGACAATGACGCTGTTTCTCTGTTCTGACCCAGCCATGTACACGAGCCCTGGCCCTACGTATGCGCGAGTAGGCGTTCGAGACCCTGCCCATATGTACTTGCACCCTGGCCGTTGTACGTAAGTGTACATGCTACGTGCGTGCCTCTACTATGACACGTGCGCGCCTCTACTAAGACACGTGCGTGCCTCTACATCGACCCATATTTACATACACGTTCGCGACCAGAGTGACAACGCTATGTACACTTTGACCAGGTGGGTCCCGACTGTCAGGCACTTCCTTGCGTGCGAAGATGTAGCTGGTGGGTCCCAGCAGTCAGGGGGGCGAATCATTTTTTATGCCCGGACGCACTTCCTTGCGTGCGAAGTTGTAGCTGGTGGGTCCCAGCAGACAGGGGGGCGAATTGTTTTTTTCGAACGCACTTCCATGCGTGCAAAGATGTAGGTGGTGGGTCCAAGCAGTCAGGGGGGCGAATCGTTTTTTTTTTCGGACGCACTTCCTTGCGTGCGAAGATGTAGCTGGTGGGTCCCAGCAGTCAGGGGGAAAACATTTTTTCACGAAATACAGTGGCCCGTCCGGTGGGTCCCAGTTGTCAGGTGGAGGAATCATTATTTTCTGCGTAATAAGGAGGCACTTCCATGCTGCGGCCGTGGACCCAGCTGTTAGCCTCTCCACATACAGTCCACGTCCGATGGAAGTTGTTCCTTGACCACGTTGACCACGCCGCGCCGAGAGCACCACGGCGGTGGACGACGGCGAGTCCTAGGAAGGGGACGACGCGGAGATGGGGAAGTCGCGGTAGTGGATGCCCATGCGGAGAGGAGTATGAGGGTTCACTGGTTCGGCTGCGGTGTGAGGCTGCCGTCGCCGCAGAATAACAGGGGGTGTGGGTGTGCGGAGGGATGGCCTGGCCAGCGGTGGGAGTAGTAGGTGGCGGTGAGTCCTCCGCGGCAGCACAACCGGCCATGGGAGGCAGGAGCAGGCGGCACGACCGGTGCTGCTTTGGGAGGCTGGATCAAGAAGACCAGAGGTTGAAGAAGCACGACGGTCATTGGATGGACATCGTACAGTCACTGCAGCTAGAATCGTCTATATTGTCTAAGTTGACAAAGCCCTTGGTACGTCAACTTAGTAGGCCCACATGTCAGCTTCCAAAACGGTGCACCCCAGATGTCAAGGGGAAAAATCAATTTTTGGGCGGGTGCAGCTAGAATATCCGAGATTGAAGAAGAAGCACGGCATCCATTGGATGGACATCCAATGGCCACTGCTGCTAGAACCATGTGTTGACTATAAGTTGACAAAGCCTTGCATACGCGTCAACTCTCTTTTTTTAGGGGACGCATCAACTTAGTAAGGCCACAAGTGTGCGACAGAGAACTTATAGCCCATTTGAGATTTGTAAGAATGTGCAGCCCATTTTTCAATTCTAATGGAATTTACTATAGCCCATTTATAGTTTCTTAAAACTACAGCCCATTTCAACCAACCGTTCAAAACAAAATTCAATAAAATTTCCCACATTTTGATGGGATCCGAAATATTTTTATCTCGAAATTTCTAGTCAGATTAAATACAATTTCAATATAAATTTATATTACGTCAAAATCCAGGAAAACATTGCGCTCGGAACAATTAATGAAATTAAAATTTTCAATATCCAAAAATAATATTTATAAATTAATTACGTGTTTGGTGCATTTTTTATAGTTACTGCCCAGTTTTTATAATTACATCCCATTTATTATTTCTTAAAGCCCATTTTCTTGTTAAGCCTAATGCATCCCTCCTAGGAAAGATTTGCAGCCTAGCGGGGCAGAGAATAACAACTTAACCTTGCCTGGGTATTCCTAAAAAAAGTATAGCTGGGCTATCCATTTTCAGCTTGAAAAAAATTAATATCTGGGCTGGATATCTGGCCTGGGCTAGACGGGCCACAGCCCGCCCAGTTAATACCTGCAGAGATGTTTTCGTTGTTGTTCAGAGGAGAAAAATTAATATCTGGGCTAAACATCGAAAAACTCTGCAGTGCTCAGACCTCAAAAACACACATCCTGCTCGAGCTGCTTGGCCCCAGCCATCGGCCGCTTCTTGTGTAATTCTCTCGTTTATTGACTACATAGGTTGACAATGGTGTGGGACGGTGATGTCATGAAACCAGGAGGAAGCAAAAATATTATAGTTATATATATATATATATATATATATATATATAAAATAAGGAGTCACCTGCGTACGTGAGGCTATGGCCCTGGTGGGTCCCCGTTGTCATCCTCTCCAAGTAAAGTCATCTCCTCGCCCATCGCGCTTTCCACCCGAAACAGTCAGCGCCGCCCGCCCCGCTTCCCGGTGCAGGCGATTGCTCCGTCTTCAAACGACACAAGTGCCGTCCGTCCATCCATCTGCCGTGCACATTAATGATATGCGGTTGCTGAGGCGGCTACTCCGGCGCCACACGTTCGTCCCTCCGCCGCCCACCATTTCTATATAAACTGCTCCGCCAGCCATAGACGTAGTCATCCGCATCCGTTCCCTTTCTCCTGTCCACACCACTACTGCCCACCATGGCTTCCTCGCGCTCCAACGCTCTTCGGGACGGGCGGACGATGGACCACAAGTAGATGGCAGCCATTGCTGCCGACCGGCTGCCCGGCAGGCAGCCGGAGGACGACGACGTCCCAATGGAGAACATGGTAGTCGACGATCCGGTGCCAACCCCCTCCACCGCGCCATCATCGCCGGTGCATTGCACCATGACCATCGGCGAGGCCCGTGCCCAATATATGGACATGGTGAGGCAGATGCGTGAGGAGGAGTTCCGGGAGGCGCAGGCCAACGCCGCCTACAACCACCATCTCCTCTAGGAGCACCTGCAGGCAGAGGAGCATATCACCGCGGAGCGGGCGGAGTAGGAGGCGCTGCTCGACTCGTACTACTCCGCCTGCGAGAGCCGCCTCGAGCACTGGTGGTACCGCATGCGGGTGGCGGAGGCTGCGACCGCCTACAAAGAGGGCGATGAAGCGGGCGAGGCGCTGTTTAGAGAGGCCGAGGACGAGGCAGAGGACAATGTCGGCTCCGACGAGTGCCTGCTCCGCTGGCATCGACGAGGCCATGCTTCGTAGAGGCCCCGCAGCGCCAAGAACAATACAGAGGACACCGCCGGCTCTGCCGAGGCCCCGCCCCACCAACAATGAGGCAGAGGACGTCGCCGGCTCAGTAGAGGCCCCACCCTGCCAGCAACGAGGGGGAGGATTTCCACCACTCCACCGAGGCGCCGCCCACCGACAACGAGAGAGAGGACATCGCCGGCTCCGTCGAGGCCCCGCCCTGCTGCCAACGAGGCCGCGCCACACAAAAAACGAGGAAGAGTATAACATGGTAGGTAATATTTACTTCACAACTAAAGAATAAAGAAAAAAATGATCGATGCTGCTGACAGGAAAGGGCGTCCCATTCGAAAATATCAAACGCATGTCTTGCTAAAATCAATGAGCAAAATTTGACAAGGTTGTCCCATTCCAAAATATCAAATGACTACGATTGTGGAATGGATAGGGATTGCCATTAGTTCGGACATTGACATGGCACCTCGTGCTAAATAAACCAGCTATTATTTTTGTGCAGTTTCACCAAAATCAACCAAATTCGCGTGTAGCTTGTATGATTTCGCCCTTATATGTTGCAACGCCTTAAACGTCTCGGCACCTCCTTTCTTGTGGTGGAAATGAATGATTCGATGTATTCATGAACATTTTGTGCAGTTCCCATTAAATCAAGATGAGAACCCCTGTTTGCACAAATACAAAAAAAGTGATTAGTATAAAGGAAACTGTACTATGAATTGACAGTTTAAATAGGCACCTACATGGTCCATGTAGAGCACACTTTTAGAAAAATGGAACTCACCAGAAAGAATCCTAGAACAACATTGTACTCATGCATCACAGCAAAAAAATGGAGATTTGTCAGTCCTTCTGAGCTGAAGTTAGTTTGATGTTGTGGGGAGTAATGTAACCATACTTCAATTGCTCCTTCTGATGAGAAGATAGATAGGGCTTCTTCATACTGGCATAATCGGAACTAGTCACTTCACGTAGTCCATATTCTTCTTTAGAGGAAATGATCCTGTTGTGCAAAGACAAGAGGACAACTAAATGCTAGCATCCCTGTTTGCTCGGAAAAAAAGAAAGGAAATATTTGAAACATCTCAGATGAAGCACTTCTCAAGAACAATACCACTTTTTCATGAGAGTATATAAACAGTAGCACAACACCAATACAGATGACAAAGCTCAATCATATGGATGAAATCAGTGGGCGAGTACCAACCTTTGTCAGGAGGCTTATTGTGTAGATCATACAGATGAAGCACTTCTCCGGAACCATCTGTTGCTATCTATGGTGGTGGCCATGCTTACTATATACTCCTCGATTAGTTTAATGTTTCCAATATCTTCTTGTGCAGTTCCACTAAAATATATGGTATCTTCAAAGAAGATCCCTGTTTGCACAAGTAGAGATAATTACGTATTACATTAAGAGTGGCATCAAATCAGTGGCAAAACAATTTCTCGTTCCAGCCATAGCAATAAATTAAGATGCAAAACTATATCATTACTTGTGTCATCACAGTTCCAGTGCTTCATTACAGCACCGGGAGTTTATTTTTGTTTTTCTTCCGCTTGTTCTTCCCCTTTATCACTTGGTTCAATAACAGACAAGCTCCGCCTTCAATGTAAGATTTGGCATGTCAATTAGGAGCACAAGTATAGTACTAAACTTAATTTTCTGATGGAAGTGGCAAAATACAGGACAACATTTGTGAAATATCCTTATCTTACCTCAATGGGATATTACAGTGCACATACAGATTGGAAGTCTTGTCTCCATTTGTGCAGTTCACTAAAATCAAGCAACATTATCATACAAGTAGCACAACATATGAAAGCACACTGCAGAATCATGTGAAAGAAGGCTAGTACTGACCTCTCATGATGCGGAATTCAAACAACTCACAGGAAGAAGATCTTAACCAAATTTGCCAACACGGATAGGAAGTAAGATCTCCTCTTGTGCAGTCCCACTAAGATCAAGCAATCAAGCAACATTGTCGGTGTGACATTTTGGTTGAACTGCACAAAACACTCCTAAAACAGAAGTGTTTTGTGCAGTGCAACGAAAGGTCACAATGGCCACGAGGTGAAGTAGATAACCCTGTTTACACAGAGGTGCAAAGGAAACAACTAGTGGTAAATAACGGTGGATGACACAAAAGCCAACAAAAAGAAGCATCTACCTTATCTAAATGGGAAAGAAAGCAAGATAGTAGCATTTCTCAAACGGTGGCATTGATTAATATTAATATAGAGTTTATATTAACAATAAAATTCGTCAAACATGTAATTTGCTTTTAACTGTGGCATTGCATCAATTTTCTAGCGGCATTATTAGAGGGTGTTTATTTATAGGGACATTTTGGTGAAGGGACTAAAAAAACTCCGTGCCAGTCCCATCTAAACCAAACAGGAGGGACTTTTAGGGACTAAAAGTGGGCATTTGGGACTAAAGAAAGAAGACCCCGAGGGAGTGTTTTTGGGACTTTTTCCAATAGTTGCCCCTGCCACGCATCGCACCTTGTCTCTATTAGTTCATTACTAGGGGTAACATGGTCTTTTAGCATGTCATTTAATAACCTCTAGTCCATGTTTAGTCCCTAGAACCAAGCAGGTAGGGACTAGGGAGTTTTACACCAAACAGGGCCTTAGATTAACAACAGCTAAAGAGTTGCACGGGACAGTGGATGCACCAGCACCATGTGCATCTACCGATGTACTGTGGTCATGCACAGTCTGTTGCAACAAAGAACAAACAACCAAGGAGCATATTTGTGTTGGTCCCAGTTTTGTTATCTTTAGACACCTTTCCCTATGTGAGCGCATCAAATCTAGTCCTGCTCAAACTCTACAGCCTTGTCCCACAAAACAAAAGATCAGTTTGTTACAGATGTGCGTACTGTGTTTGTCATTGTTTTCCTTTTCGACCAACGTAGGTGCTGGATAGCCAGTCTGTACTAGTACTTTCGCCCCTTCCTTTCCACTTTGAACCACGTCCTAGATTTATGTGATACAACTTTCCCCACTACTTTCCCCCATTGCTTTCCTCTTTGAACCACGTCGTAGATTCACGCTATACAACTTTCCCCCTTCCTTTCCTATTCCTTTCCTCTTTGAACCACTTTTCCCATTACTTTCCCCCACTCCGTTCCTCTTTGAAACATGTCCTAGATTCATGCTATACATGCAGCTAGAGAAATGCATGTGGAATAAGTAAATTATACCTTAAGGTTCTTGGGGCGTGGCTCGGTTGGTGACGGGACGGTGACAAAGAAGAAGGGGCCGGAGGCCCTCCCGCGCCGCCGCTGGGTGAAAGTGAACAGCTGTGCCGGTAGTGGATTCCCTCCCTCACCGCCGATGACAGCGTTAAGCCTCCTTCCCTTCCCGGCGTACAGATCCTGCCGGCTCTTTGAGCAGCCGTGAGGGGAGAGAGAGGCCAACGAAGTCTTGTTTAGATCTGGAGAGGGTCAGAGAGTGTGAAGAGAGCAACTACAAGCGCTGAGGCTCCAGCGTGTATATATATACTGGAGAGAGAGTGTGAAGAGTGCAAACCCTAGAAAACGAGCGCCGAGGCTGCAACGTATACGTGATGAGGTGATTATACGGTCACTTCAAGATCATATAGCTCCGTATCCATCCATTTTGACCACTTAAAGAATCCTCCTAGCACAAATTATGCTCAAGTGTAGTTATCGAACCCGAGACCTCAAGTTTGATGAGCGAATAGGCTAACCAGCTACACAACCCTCCCGTTATGTTCAACAAGAGGAAAATAGCCTTTTATACATTCCTGCATTCATGTGACAAGCATTCCGTGTTTTTTTGTGTGTGTGGGAGTCATTGGGATTTCAATGATAATCTTGTCATGTGGCTTTGGTGGTAAGACTATCCACAGTGGTGCAGAAATAATGCAGCCTTAGTCACCTTACCTCTCTCCACGTAGTACGTTGGGTCCCACCAGTTAGAGGGTGAAACAAACAAATTAATAAGAAAAATTAAAAGCGCCAGCGACGTATCTTACCTCACACATCTCGCTACTGCTCGGGAACACTGTCCAAGTGATCCCTCTGTTCGCTCACGTACTATTTTAAGTGTATCCTTATTATAACATACACACAATTTTGGGCACTTGTATTTGACCTAAGTGAGTGTGCCACTGTATCTCGTATACTTACTACTCCCTCTGTCTAGGTGTAATAAGTCACGTTAGAAGGTGCAACGGGACCAAGGTGCGTGCGGGCGCGCGCGCGCGCGCGCGCGCGCGTGTGTGTGTGTTTAACAGCATGTGTGTGTTAGAGAGAGCGACAGATTGACCTACTCCTACAGAGAGATGGTGTGTAGTGTACGATTTTAGCCGCGAGAGTCGGTGCATCCTCTCGTTTCCGGGCGTGTCTGGTAGGAACATGCAGATAGCTGTCACGCCCACTCCAGACTTGCCTAGCCCACCCAAAGCCCCTCCATTGCCCGCGCGCGCTTCCTGCCCGAAATAGTCAGCATCGCTCCAAAGAATCGGTGCCGCATTTATGCCCCAGTAGAGCGGATGCGACCTCTCACTGGCGCAAGAGTGATCGTTGCTTCGTCCGTCCAACTTACTGCTGGGTCTATGTGATTTGACGGCTCATTGGTCTTTATTACTGAGGTGGTAGGACTATTGGATGTCCCACGCTTTCGGTGAAAGGAGGTACTACTAGATTAAAACTTTCTCCATTCTTACAGCGGAGGAGTGCAAGAGCAGTGAAAACACGCAGGCTCAGTGATTACATGGCCCGCCTCACACTATCACCATATTTTCTGGACACCGTGCGACACCTAACTCTTTACATAGTACTCCCTCAGTTCCTAAATACTAGACGAGTCCCCGCACGTTTCCGCGGAACAGCCGTATGTCTCTCTGCGCAAAATTATCGATTTCATAGAACTAAGAAAAACTCTATAACCACATGACAAATGTGGTAGCAAAACTAAATAAACTCCCATCATCATTTAGATCATCCCACGTAAGGAAAAAAGATCATCCAACTCCTACTGCATAATGGGATTATAGTTTTCTTTTTGACATGTTAATGGGACTTAAAAGCTCACTTACATGCATGCTACCGGTGCATATGCTTGCATGCAGACATATTGATGTGATTTAAAACCCACTCCCATGCATGCCACGGTATTTCTACATGCTTGCATGTGGCTTAGTGCGGAGCCTCTCAATGTCTAGATCATACGGCTATTATGGACTGATTTAGTTCATGTAACGGTTACATTAATTTTGATGATGTGGCTCAAGGAGAGGATAGAGAATTCCTAGTAGTGAGGGCTAGCAATTACTAGTAGATAAGTCTTTGTAGAGATTCCACTAGGTGAAGTACATACGGAACAAAATGAATGAATCTACACTTAAACTGCATCTATATACATCCTCATGTGGTTCATGGTGAAATCTCTACAAAGACTTATATTTAGGAATGAAGGAAGTACTAGTATAGTACATATTGTAATTTAGCAGCGAGATAAATTTGTACAATGCTATGAAGCTTCCATCTTCTGTTACATGTATCTTGCGTCCAAGGTTGCCCGTTGCAACATTTCAGCAAATAGAAAGGAGACTAACATGCATGCTATTGTGTCTCAATGATTGACAGATCATAGCAAATATGTACTCCCTCCGTTCCCGAATAAGTGTATCAACTTTGTGCAAACTTTAGTACAAAGTTGTACTACTACTAAAGTTGACACTTATTTTGGAACAGAGGCAGCTAAAGAAAAAAACGATCCATGCAGTCCCTAGCCCTTGAACCATGAACCCTAACTAGGCTTCAACTTGCTGGCAATGTTTGAGCTTCCCAAGAAATGAAGTTTCCAACCTTTTGACCATTGGATCATTTTGTGCAGTTTCACCAAAATTGAGATGAGCATCCCTATGGCAAAGAAATTGAAGAAGCGTGATTAGAATAAGATTACTGGGACTAGTTGATGAGACATAACCTCATCACAAATACAGTATGTAGAAGCTAGTAGAGGTATGTGCGGGGCAAAGAAGTAGAGAAATATCCACATGGAGTGATGTGTGCAGCTAGAGTAGTGGTGCAAGCCGGCTGTAAAGGGAGTTGTACCTGAGGGACGTAGCTCAACCTTGAGGAGGGCAGCGGGAGGCGGCAACTGCCCACGTCGTGGCAGTGAGCAAGGGACGAAGGCAACCTCACCGGCTTTGTGAGAGAGAACGGCGGGGACCCCTGATCGGGACGTTCCCATAGTGGGTTTTCGGTGTCGGCGACGACGACCGCATCTACAGTAAGCATCCACCCTTTCCCCCGGTGGACGTGATTCGCCGGGATATTAGAGATGTGGCCACAGTCATTTTGTGTGAGAGAGTGTCAAGAGAGCAACCCGAGCAAGCAACCGTGTAGGCTGGCCCATCCTGACTATGTATATAGTGGAGCGGTTTCCTTTTCCCTCCATATATATGAACCTATCATATTGCGTACGTGCCACTGAAGAAAAAAATTTATTTATAAATGACGCGACACCTAATACTCATTCTCCTATAACCTTGCGCTTGGCATCTCCAAAATATTAAACTTGTGATTGGCTCTTCGCCTGGAAGTTGAGCAATAAGGCTAGTCATAGTGGGTAGTAACTTAGACTAGTAACATGCGTATGTTACTAGTCTATGTTACTACCATCATAGTGGGTAGTAACAAAAATGTGGTGTCATGCAAGCCTTCATTTATTATGTTGTAGACTCATTTTGCATTGAGATGCGTTATGTTACGGTAACATACTATATTACCACAAGCACCTCTCTCCTTATTAACTCCATGCCACATAAGCATATATATCTTGGGATGCGTTATGTTACTACCTAAGTTACTCCCACTATGGCTAGCCTAATGGTAGTGCAATATATATCGTTCTAGCTATATGAGACCGAATAAATTGCTGCGCGTCCACCACGTGGGCGAGGGTCGAGGGGTGAGGGAGAGTGCTACATACGGAGCAAAATGAGTGAATCTACACTCTAAAATACGTCTATATACATCAGTGTTTGGATTATGTACTAGTAGTTCATATTGAAATCTACTAAAGGACATATATATTCCAAACAATATGATATAATCTCTATAACCAAGGTAGTAGAGACGAGGAGTAAACGGAGGGAGTAGTAAATTTTTCTCCTCGTCCTGCGAGCCACCACGCGCATGGGCAAGGGAGCGGGCGTAAGGCGTAGCAAGCTTCACCTCACCCTGCGTTCTGCGAGTTGATGGGACACATCAAAAGTACTCCAGTGTATAGATCCTTGCCTCTAAGGTAGGCCCCACATGGTTTGCCTCTTTTTTTAATTTAACATAATGCGTCAAGTCGCAATTTGTTTGTTCACCCATGGTAGACGATCCTCCCTCCACCAAGTGGACAACCAGTACACGTGCCAAATTACCATGTGGGCTGCCTTTTTCGTACAGAAATGAGCTCCACCGTGTAACCGCGCGGGTGTGGTTGGGAAAGAGATGGGAGTACGTGCGCCGTGCATGCACCTCTTCTCTTCGTGCATGCCCCCACCTATGTGGGTGCGTGTGAGAGATACAAACCGCGTTCGTGAGTGTTTTTTGTT
>NC_057804.1:223356636-223385439 GCF_018294505.1 Triticum aestivum | reverse complement strand
TGAAGAGAGCCATCGAAATTGTGTGTGTGTGCAAGTCAAAGATATAGGGTGACTGACCTACCGGAACTTCAGAGGGCACATGTCAAGTTTATGTGTGGCAGGGAGACATGACTAGAGCGCTCGATGTATAGGTGTGTGTGGGGGGGAGGGGTGGGATGAGGGGTAGGCAGAGGCCTAACTATAGAGGTAGAATGACTCGTATATGTGTTGAGAAGGAGAGACCCAGCTATGTCTTGAGGGAGATCGGTCGACATCCATACATAACTGAAGGACGGGAAATATGATGGGACACACACAGAGAGAGAGAGAGAGGAGAGAGATAGGGAGGGAGAGGGGTAGAGTGCTGGATGGGTGATGGAGTTGCTTCTCGAAGATGGTGGGAGAGGCCTACTAGAGAAACTGAGGGTGTAACTGGAATGTTATCAATAAGAGTGGGGATGTGTTTCTGTGTGTGCCTGTGCGCGATAGATCTATCGGGACGCATCCATGGATGATGAAGGGGAACCATGTGTTTGGTAAGCAAACCTAACTAGATCGGCAGATCAATTGTTGTTTGTCGGAGGAAGAGAGAGACATAACTAATGAGGTAGATCGATTGACGCATGGGTAAAAACGAGTTATAAGGACCTAGCTAGCTATATGTGTAGCGAGAGATTGGTCGGTGTACGTCCATTTGTTAGAGGCAAATAAGGCCCAGCAAGACGGATAGACAGAGAGAATTGTGCTAGGAGGTGGTGCGAGAGGCCCAGCTAGTAGCTAGATAGGGGGAGGAGTGTGCGACTGTGAGATCGATGAAAAGAGGGGCGAGAGTTTACACGTGTGTGTGACCGTATGAGTGACACGAGGCAAGGACACATAAAGGAGGAGATTGAAGTTGTGTGTGTATGTTGTAGGCAGGCATCGCTGGAGAGGTTTATCGATCGGTGTATGTGTATGTTGTAGGCAGGCATCGCTGGAGTGGTTTATCGATCGATGTGTGTCAGAAAGGAGTTGTGGAGACTCTAGGAGAACGACCTAAAGAAAAGAAATGTATGTGCCCGGTGGATAGAATGCCGAGGGAGGGGGACGGCGAGGAGGGCGTGTGCATGCACGAGAGAAAGTTAGTGGTAGCTACAAAGGTTAGAGGATTGTGTGGGTGTACGAGACTAACAAAGATCATAATTTGATATGACAGCGGATTCATATATTTGAATAGGAGATCATAGTGTTTTAAACATATGCATGCATGAATATAGCGGTGATACACGTGCTGTGCACATGTTATACCATAATGTGATAATGCATGGCGTTTGCAACTCACGGCTAAATGCCGAACAATCTAAACCATACTATACATCAAACAATCTCACATTTTATTTGAATTTGTGATAATGTGTGGCGTTTGCAGCTTACAACTAAACATCGAACAATCTAAACAATACTATATATCGAACATTCTCACATTTTATTTGAATTTGTGGTAATGTGTGGTGTTTTCAACTCACATCTAAATACTTGTAGGCGTAGGGGGCGGGGCACCATACATAATCTGATAAACACATTATACATATGAGACATGGTTTAGATTATGAAGATCTAGCTAGAGCTAGAAATGTAATGTGATTTGAAATCAACATAAAGTGGATTCAAAAAATCGAGTTCGAGTTCATATAGTACACATAGTTCATATGTAACTCGAGACTAATCATGTGGTGTGCTGTGAAGATAATACACAAACGATGGTTTAACTTGACAATAATGATGATTGTAGATCTTATTAAAACAGAGAAACGAATTCGAATGCTTTGACTTCACAACAATCATTACTATAGATCTTATTCAAATAGAGAAACAAATTCTAATTTAGTTCATATTTAAGCGGTAGTATATATGTTTGGAATGCACTAAAACGTTCATTTGAGTAGTAGGTTGCATGCATTATACATGTATCGAAATATTTTAATTGAAGATAACATGAATTCAAAGTTTTGAATGACATTTGTAGTGCGCATTGATTTGGTACAGTACACATTAGGCTTGTCCGGAAATTTCAATCCGCGCCTTGTTAGCCCGAAATATTTAAGATATATCTTTGTCTCGTCATGCTCCGACAACTCCCTCCATCTCAACCCGCGCCTTGCTATTCCGAAATTACAACGCGCGCAAAAACTTCCACCTCCTGTGAAATCCAGACACGCGAAATGCCCGTGGTACCCCTGAACCGAAAGAACCGCCTCAAATCGGTGTGGGTACTTTCATAACTTACCCCACATTTCGGACAAGCACGTCCCTAAACCATGGTTCCCCACTGCCATCCCATCCGCCCACCCATTCATACACCAACGCCGCGATAACCCATGACGAAGCCCTACACCATGCTCCGTCCGCCACCCAGCCGGAGCCTCTTCCCCGACAACGTCATCCACAGCAACACCTCGACGTCCCTCATCCACCGTACCAGATGAGGATCCGTCGTTGATCTCATTGTCCCGCCGGTTCAGCCACCCCTTCCTCCACCTCTAAGGAGCTGCCCCGATGTTACCCTCGTCTTTCGCGCCACCTCCATTCCCACACCGCCGTCTTCACCTGCACCACCGGAAGAGCATCATCATCACCATTTCCTCGGATGAAACTGCGGCCTAATCGGCGCCACCAAAGAGGTTGTACACTAATCACTGCATTTTCTTCTTGATCCGATCTCACGGTGCTGCCGGCGCTTGGTTCCAAGCCGACACGTCGCGGCTCCATCCACGGCGGCATCACCGGGCACTTCCTCCATGACGCAGCTCCCTCGTCGGTGACATCCACATCAGTAGGAGCTGCTACTGCTTTAGCTCTCGCTCGCGCTACTGCTCAACTCTTGCTCTCGGTCCCCTGCCTGGTCTGCTCTTCCTATTGCTCTTGCTCTTGCTGCTGCTCTTGCCCTTGCTCTTTCTTGTGATGTTTCTCCGATTTAGCTACACTTCATTCGACTGAATCAACTTTTGGGTCAGTCAATTTTCCGGGGGTGGGGGGCTCGCCGGGGTGAAGGAAGAACCAGCCGCAGCAGGGAGGGGGCTTGCCGGAGAGGTACCCCACTATGTATCTTAGGGATCAGGGTGGGGGCGGTGGTCGCCGGCGGTGGCGGGGCAGTGGCGTGGGGATCGCTAGAGAAAAACTCGGCACGGGGGGGCCTAGAGGGATGGCCGGGGCGGCGATGGACCGGCGGTGGGGAGTGTTTTCGGGGCGGCCGGGGCGGCGCATCACCGGCCGCGGGCGGCGGGGGGATACTATTTGGCTGGTGGTGGCTGGCAGCTCAGGGGGGTGGCGGTTGAAGATGAACTGCAGGCCCTTGATTTCGTATCCAGCTGCTGTAAAATCGACTGACCAGAGATGAAAAAGTGAGTCAACCGACGTGTAGCCTCACCTTGCTAGTGCGTTCCGTTTTGACAGCAAAATTCAGTTTCGACAGTTAAGTTCAGTTTCGACAGTTAAGTTCAGTTTCGACAGTTAAATTCAGTTTCGACAGTTAAATTCAGTTTCGACAGTTAAGTTCAGAGATGAGCGGCTGATGTATTTTACATCTAGCACTTTGTGGTTATGTATTTTACGTCATGTATTAGAGATGCTATTAGAATTCCACTCAGTTTAACGTTGTCTCTCTTGTCCTGCTTCAGCCTCGGCGTCGTACAACTCACCGGAGCTGCTCCAACGACTAAACCCTACATCATAGCGGAGCAGTACCTCGGGCTCCATCTCCAGACGCCTAAGATCTTCTTACCCTCCTCCGACAGCCAAGTCAGCCGGAGCATCCTCATCGGCCAACCCAATCATGCTAAAATCGACATGGCTTCGCCAAGAGGTTGTACACTTGTTGCATCTCTTTTTTACTCTACATGTTATATATATTGTCCACTGAGCACATGTAGTAACGGGAAATACGGTTATTTTATCCTACTATATGACAAGCAGTGAGGTACCAGGCAACTTAGCTTTCCGTGATGGACTCTCTTGAACGCCATCATTATTTATCTCTGCGCGTTTGAGCTGTGCATTTGTTGATGGCCCTGGGAGTTGAGATAGTAGGGCAGTCGCCTAGGTCCAAAGTAATAGAAGTAGCACAAAAACAATTTTTGAGTGTAGGTTTTTTCTTGCTCAAGTCTGCCTACTAGAATCGCCAGTGCTTGAAAGGAAAAGGAAAAGTGACTGAAAAACATAGGAATTGGAAAGTTTCTTATGGTAGTACTATTCATGAATTTGGTTCAAAGGAATGGAGCAAAAGAAAACTGTAGGATTTGTTCCTTTAGTGTCTCCTTGCAAGAAAAATCGTAGGAATTTTAATTTTCACTTGTCCTCCTTTTCAAGTTCCTATTCATGAAGAACAAGACTAAGATATAGTAGCATAATAGCATTATAACCGTACATTTTCTTGTGGTTTGACTTAATCTCACCATGCTTCTTTGCATCCTATGATCTTCCAATTGTTGTGAATCAAACACCCAGATTGGCAGAAATCCTGTGTTTTTAAATTCTCTGTTTTGCACGTGCATTCCTATCCTATTCCTGCCTATTTCCTATCCCTGCATTGTTGTAATCCTCCAATTCAAACGAGCCCTTACAGAATTACTTCTCTTACAGATAGTTGTCAAAGAAAACCTTGCGTGGTTTGTCCCGCTCCTGCTGCGCCGTGGTCCACCCCAGCTCAGCTGCTCCAACGACAGAAGGGTCCAGCACAGCAGGGATCCGGCCTCCAGACTGTCTTTCGCCGCCTCAGATCTTCTTCCCCGCCGCCGGCAGCCATGAAAACTGCATTACCATCATCAACTGAGCAGATGACCTCGAGGACTACACGGGTCCGCAAGAGAGGTCGCACTCTTTCGTGTCTACTTATGTTATGCATCGCTTAATATTACATGCTACTTTATCGTCCTGTTCACCTATTAGACTCTGAGTCAGCTCCAAACCAATGGTCAAACTTGAGTTTTTAAATGGTTGTGGGGTACATACCGGGGCCGCAATCAATAGTATCTATCTACTATCTGGTTAATCTCCCGTGTCTACTATGAGTTTCATGTTGGGTGGGAAACAAACAGTAAAGAAGCCATTATCTGTATTTTTAACTGAAGCCATTATCTGCCTGCTATTATTGGTTTTGGGTCTGTCCATAGGTTGCTACCATCACTCTGTATTTCTGCCTGCACTTCTTACATAATCTCACTATGTTTTATTCCTATGCATGACAGTTATTGTAAACAATGGAACTAAACATGTAGAGCAAAAGAGACGAGCCTTGCATGGCAATAAAATTTCATGCAGACGTCGCTCCATGGTAGGCGCAAAGGCAACCCCCCTCCACGCATTTCGGATTGTAATCGAGAGGAAGATATCTGTTCTGAAGGGGATTCAGAAGGAGAAGACAACTCCAATTTACCCCGTGAGGTCTTCGCTCTAACTTGGCATGCTGATGTTGGTTATATCATGCATATGGTTCCTTGCATTGCTTACTTTATATGTAAATTATATGTCATCTTCTTTGTTTAGACATCCTTTGTTCGAATGCCATCTGTTTAGTTTATTCACCGTTTACGTGAATTATGTAACGCCATCTTGTTTAGCCAGGCATCATATATGTGAATTTTGCAATGCCATCCTGCTTAGCCAGTCATCTTATATGTAAATTATATCAGGCCATCCTTTTTTTGTTACATATTACATTTGTCAAGAATGTTAGTACATTCAACTGCTCTTCGTGTGCATCATCCATTTGACACGGTGATGGCAAATTCTGGAGAGAAAACAAGGTCTTTAGAGTAGACTATGCTATCTGACGAAGCGCATATCTCACTGGTTATGGATAGATCCTTAGAGGAGGATCCAGAGACAGATGACCAGTCCTATCCCCCCCGAGGTGTATGCTCTAACTTGGCAGGGTTATGTTGTTCATATCTTGCGTATGGTGTCTCGCGTTGCTATGTCATTTGATTAGTTTAGACATGCTTTGTGTGAATGCCACATGTTCAGTGTCTAATTACCATATATGTGAATTATGCATTGCCATCTTGTTGCAAGACATTATATATGTGAATTATACAATGCTATCTTGTTGCAAAGGCATTATATATGTGAATTATGCAATGCCATGCTGTTTAGCCAGTCATCATGTATGTGAATTATATCATCCTATTATTTTTTTGTATTACGTGTTCCATTTGTCGACAACATTTGTATATTCAACTACTCTTCCTATGCATCAGCCATTTGAAGCTGTGATGGAAGTATCTAGAGTGAAAACAAGGTATTCAGAGCAGACATTGCTACCTGCTGAAGCAGACATCTTGCTGGTTACAGAGAGCTCCTCAGAGGAGGATTCAGAGACTGATGACCAGTCCTATTTCCCCCTGAGGTCTATGCTCAAACTTGGCAGGGTTATATTACCCATGTCATGCATGTTGTCTTGCATTGCTTAGTTTTTACATCATATATGGATTGCCATCTGCTTACTTGCTTACTATATAAATCATATATTTGAATTATATCATCCCATCATGTTTACATAGTACGTACACATCATCTATCTGAATTATGGCATGGCAACCCATTTAATGAAGACATCATATAGTTATATCATCTCATCCTGTTTAGTCTTTACAGTCATCATATTTTGAATTATGGCATTCTATCCGTGAATGTATGTGAATTATGGCATGCCAACCTATTTAATAAACACATTATATAGTTATATCATGTCATCCTGTTTACATAGTCTCATATTTTGAACTATTTCTTTCCATCTTTTTTAGTTAGCCATGATAATGTGAAATTGTGTCATGCTATCATGTTAATTAGCCATCATATATGTGAAATTGTGTCATGCTATCCTGTTTGGTTAGACAACATAAATATGAATTATTTCATGCCCTCTTTTATTCCCCACTATCCATTGCACCTGTCTATCATACAATGTCTATAATTTCAATTACTTTTCTTGTTTATCATCCATTTGAATTGGAGAGGGTGATGGCAGTATCTAAGGGAGTAACACACGGTCTTCAGAAAAGATAGTGCTACCAGTTGATGCAGATAGAACCACGGTTGTACTTGCCCAAGCACCAGATCCACCACACATAACCGAGACTCTCGCAGATTGTACCCCTACCCAGTCGAACAGAGAACCAGCTACACCCCTTCTAACCCCAACCCCGGCAGATAGTAACCCAGTTCCAGTTGACACAACACCCTCTCCACCACAGAGCACCCAAACATGAGCAGTTAGTAAGGCAACTGCAGTGCCCAAATCACGAGGACCACCACTCCGAATCCCAACTCGATGCTTAAAGGACAAGAAGATTTGTTCTTAGGTCAGGTTCTGTAGCTATGGTTTATACTCCTTTGCTCTTGCATTACTGTATTTACTCATACCAACTATTTTCAAATTTGAATGATGGAATTGAAACTCCAATGGCGCAACCGGTATGTTTTAAACCTGTTTCTTTAACTGGTTTTCTGTTGTAACCTGCTCTATGTTGATTTCAGTTTCAATTAAATAAACAGTTATGTTCTCATGTCATGCACATTACAAGTGTTGTTATTGCTGTATAGTTTCCCAAACTTATATTCTGTCTATTATGCTTTGTCTTGAACAAATATTATTTGAACTGTGTCTCTATCTTGATTTGGCAACAAAAACTTGAATGATATAGACCATAAAGTGACCATGGTACATAGATATATATTTGTTTCATGATGTTATCCTATCCACTTTACTACTGAACTCATTTACCAAAATGAGTTTCATATACAACATGGTAAACATGTGATGTGTCTGCTTGTTTCTCTTTTAGAATGCGGACAAAATATTGGAGAACAGTACCGCGTTATGCAATGGTAAAGGAAGTAATGCAGATAATGTTCAAGATAGTGTGACATCCCTGTTGGTCTCCAAGAAAGTAGATAAAAACTATCTTGATGACAGTGAGAGAACCCAAAAGTCCTGTCTTTATGTAGTGTTCGAGTTACTGGCCACTACTGCTAGCACAAGCTCTTCGAACCCGCTGCCTGAATCAGTTCGTCTTCTTAAGACTCAACTTCACGTCGAAAGACAATGATCAGATGTGCTGCGACAGTAAGCTGAAGGACTGAGGAAGTCCCTGTAGAATTCAGATGCATATTTCCTTGTGCAACAACAAGCGTTGGAGGATTTAAGCGCCAAACAAGAGAAAGTTAATAAGCTTGCTAAGCATCTTGCCAGCATTATGGGTACCCAGGATATTGTTTCTTGAGATTTTCTGAAGTGCTTTCAGTTCTGGATTTGTTTTGCTGTGGCGTTTATTTGCGCTGGTCGCCAACTTTGACAACCAGTGTACATGATATGCTGCTTTGTTCCCTATATTTGCACTGGTGGCAAACTTTGATGCCCAGTGGATGTAATATGTGTAATAGCCATGATAGCCTAGCGTTAGTTGCTTGCTTATTTATTTCCTTGTTGTCTTTTTTATTTGTTTGCTTGTAGTCATTGCAGTTCTTTTTCCGCGGTTTTCTAGTGGCTGCAATAACCTATTTTTTAAAACTGGGCCACAATAACCATGGGCGAATATTTACTGTAGTGACACTGGGCCTCTTACGGGCCATATAAATAGTGGGCCTTCTACGGGCCGTAGAAACAATGGGCCTTCTACGGGCCATAGAAACAATGGGCCTTCTACGGGCCGTAGAAATGGGTCTTCTATGGGCTGTATCATCAATGGGCCTTATACGGGCCGTATGATTGATTGGCCAAACATGGGCCAAACAGACCGCATTATGGTCGTAAACAGGCTAGAGTTGGAATCATCCGTTCATGGGCCGACCATAACGGGCCATCGTCAATAGGCCGTATTTGATGACGCTATGAAAATGGCCCAACGTTTTAGCGGACCACAAACGGGCCGACTGTAACCACGGGCTGAATTTGGCCCACAAGCAGAAAATGACAGTAATGGGCCATAAGTAAACGAATGCTGGAAATGAGCCCAAGAATAAATGGGCTTTGAGAAGGCCGAAAGATAACATGGGTTGGAAACGACACAACGGAATAACGTGCCATTAATGGGTATAAAGTGATACACTGTTCATTACGGGCTAGTTTCCCCACGGGCCGTTAATGGGTGTAAAATGATACACTGTTCATTACGGGCCCGTTTCACCACGGGCCATTAATGGGCCAAGAGTTACAAAGGGCCTCATATGGGTCGAAAGATGTCATAGGCCATACATGGGCCAGAAGTGAAAACGGGCTGGAATCATATTTGATGGCCCAGATGACACTACTGGCCTAATTTGGATAGGGCGTAACATGCCTTGGGTTAGCAGGCTGTAGATGGGCTATATGCGAACAGGCCGTTAACGGGCTTTCCATGGCCCGGCCCGCCACCTTTTGACCAAGACAAACGGGGCTACCTTTTTCAAGAATGGGCCTCTGTTGGGCCGTGCCACGTGTCGATGTATCATAGGCGCCTTCTGTCCAATGAGTGGATGACATCTGTCCCAACGATGAGCCGACACGTGTTTCCTCCAGCCAATGATGATTTTACGCGTGGAAAATTCCCATTGGTCGGGGCTGTTAACGGGTTATCAGATCCAAAACCCGACCCGATAGGTTAACGATGTTCCGTTACGGTGGATGCCACATGTCGGTCACCCTTGATGAAAGCACTTCTGTGACCCGTGATTTATCGTCATGGAAGTGGATACTTCCATGATGATAATTTTGGAAATGCCATGGAACACTTCTACGACAACACATGTATGACTATCTTGATTCTGTCATAAAATCATCATGGATGTACATGCATGACAAAAAATGCGACCTACTGTGACAAACACGTATCATCACAGAAGTGTATTTTTTTGTATTGATAGAGAGAGAGGGATGCATCTAGGAGGTGGTGCGAGAGGCATACTATATCGAGGGGGAAGGAGTGTGCGAGTACGAGATCGATGAAAAGAGTGGTGGGAGTGAGGCATGGATGGTGATAAGAGAAGAGGGGAAGCTTGTGTTTGTGCTAGGCACACCTGGCTAGAGAGGCATATCGATTGATGTTTGCCGAAAAGAAGAAGTTGGCGGGCCTACACATACCGTGGGTGAACGACCTAAATTGAAAAGATGAATTTGCACGATGGAGCTAGAGAATGCTGAGGGAGGGTGAGAGGGATGCGGGCGTGTGCATGCACGTGAGAAGGTTAGCGCTAGCTACAAAGATAAGAGGATTGTGTGGGTGTAAAAGACGAATAAAGATCACAATTCATTATAAAAAGCGAATTCAGATATTTGAAGAATTTATCATAGTGTTTTAAACCGACGGATGTGTGAATATATATAATGGTGATACACATGGTGTGGTTATGAACATGTTATACTACATATAATATATTTTATCTCTACTCTTATGAAAAACAGAGTTGTTGATGATGGTCTGCCTGCCATCCTGCAATATAGGCCGTCCAATTTATATCTAACGAATAGGAAGGAAACAATGGCAATTTTGAAAAAAGATACCCACACCCCTCTCCTTATTTGCAAATAAGGCCTCCCCTTGATCATGTTGATGTTCCGTGGAATGCATGGGCATCTTGCTTGTACTACATATAATATATAGAACATTGATTATAATTTGGGCTAATGTGTGGCTTTTGCAGCTCAGGGCTAAATACTTATCATAATGTAGGGGGCGGGGCACTATACTTTGTGTGATTAACACGGTGTACGTATGGAACATGGTTTAGATTATGAATATATAGTTAGTACATCAAATGTACTATTATTTGGAATCAACATCAAGTGTATTCAAGAAATTGAATTCGAGTTCATATAGTACACATATTTCATATCTATCTCTATAGTAATCATGTGGTGTGTGGTTAAGGTAATACACGAATGATGGTTGAAGTTGGCAACAATCATGATTGTAGATTCTTATTAAAATAGAGAAACAAATTCAAATTAAGTTCGAATTGCAGCGGTAGTATAAACATTTGGAATGCACTAAAATGTTGGTATGAGTAGGTTACATGCATTATACAGCCAGAGAAAAAAATTTAATTGGACATAACATGGATTCATACTCCCTCCTTCCATCTATATAGGGTGTAATGCAGTTTTTAAGACCGCCTTTGACCATTGACAAGATTAATAGTACATGACATGCACAATGTGAAAATTATATCATTGAAAGCTCCTTTCACACACGAATTTAATGGTGTGCTTTGTGTAAGTTGCATGTCATATATTATTTCTCTAATATTTGGTCAAGGTTAGCATCGAAAACACATTAGGCCCTATATAGATGGAAGGAGGGAGTAGCTTTGAATAGCATTTGTATAGTAAACCTGGACAAGACTCTCTCTTTGTGTGGTGTGAATAGTTTTATTTTTTCGTTTTTTTGGTTGAGGGAAGTGTGAATTGATTTGATACGTACAAGTACAATATTACACGTTAGGCTTGTCCCTAAAATTCATCCCGCGCCTTGTTATATCCCGAAAATTCAGATATTGTGCTCCCAAAACTGGCGCCTTCACAACCCGTGCTTGCTATCCCGAAATTACAACGCACGCAAAAACTCCCTCCAACTGCCAAATCCCGACTCGTGAAATCGCCATTCTAACCCTGAGCCGAAAGGGCCGCTAGTTCAAATTGGTGGCAGTACTGTCGGTGTTCTGGGTATGGGGGTATCTAGCCCTGCCTGCCTACGGCCAGCAGTGTGGCTTCATCGACGGCCTGGTACGGCCCAGCTTCAACATCAATAGCACAAGACCCTCGCTAGGGGCCAAGCCTCACGAGGCAGACGACGCCAAGACCCCCGAGGGGATCGACCTCTTCAGGCTGGCTCCGGAGGGGCTGAGAGTTCTATGCAAGGTTTACCTCACAAGGCTCAGCTCACGTGAGCCATGACGACCAAGGCCAGGTGGGCGCCAGGCGGGCGCCAGCGGGCGCAGAGCGTAGGTTTCCTCTTCTGTGCAAGGGAGGCAAGCCACATGCGCGGAGTCCCGAGGAATCAGCCAAAGGTTTCCATTCTGGTGCAACAAGACCAAGACCGCCAGGATGGTAGGACGGAGGTCATCACCGAGCCCACTGCAGCGTCACGACCAGAGGCTTTTCGCAGGCGAAGACTACTTTTGTCAGGATAAGCTGTACTACTTCTCCCCTTTCAAATCCGGCCGTTGTGGGATCCCTTCCCGCCAACATTTGGGAAGAGGACCAAGGCCACTATAAATAGGACTTAGCCACCACCATAGAGAGGGGGATCCATTCTGATCCAACCACCTCACCAGCTCTCTTCAGCTCAAGAACACCTCACCTCCTGAGGCTAGTTCATCCACTGTACTAGTTCATCCTCAGCCCTCCGAGGCAATCCACCAAACACGCTGGAGTAGGGTATTACACTGCAAGGTGGCCCAAACCAGGATAAACTGTCATGTCTCTTTGTCTCTTCGAGCTCATCGCGGTAGGCTTAGGAGGATCGCGAGTAGGCATGCTGGGTAGGTTGAGATCTCCGCATGCACCCTAGAGTTCGAACCTCTCAAGGGTTTGCGGAATCGGTAATCCAACATTTGGCGCGCCAGGTAGGGGTGCGTCAGATCTTCTCTTCCGTCGATCGATCCACCGCCACTCCAACAACTCCATGGCCGATGCACGCCGAGCATCAGGCCGCGGTCGCCGCTCGCGTTGCTCCGACGGCTCTGGCGGGTGATGGCTGTGCTCGTCGTGCTCCTTCTCCGGTGGCCAACGCCGCCACGGGCCCTACCGGCCACGAGCAGCAAGCTTCATTGTTTCACCCGTCGGTGCGCCGTGACGGGCGCACTGCTACTGCATCACTGACCCCAACGGCTTCGTCCTCCCACGCGCGTCACGGCTAGGCGGACGCACAGGCCGCTCTGCTCATGGCGTGGGAGCTCCTTTGCTACCGCCCAGTCGGCGACCTCTAAGAGGAGCGGATCGCTGAGCTCGTCAACATGGTTGGGGGCTCCGCCGCTCCCGCTCGCTCACTGCCTCAACAGCCACCTACAGCGGGCGACGTGTCTCACGGGGTTCCTCCACAACCTCCGGCCCAGGGCGTCATCGTTGGGCCAAGGCGTGTGGCTCCACGGCGCGACCTGCCACGCCCTGCGCTAGCTCGGGAGGATGTGAGCTACCAGGTGGTGCAACGACCTCAAGGAGAAGCGCGCGTACTTCTAGCACCCCTACACCAGGCCCGCATACTGCCGCAGGAGGTGGCGGTGTGCATGCACCAGGACCAGTTTCCACCCCCTCGACGACCTCCAATGGCCATGGCGGGATGCCGCGTGTTCACCCGGAGCTCCACAACGTATTTTACAGACTTCTTCTCGATCTCTGGGCTAGAACACGGGGCATTCCAGTTTCTCTGAGCCGGGGTGCCACTCATTTATTTCAGATAGTAACATATTTCAAGCATCATGCATTGCTGAGCCAAAACTTTGTATACGATCCATACCTCTGTCTGAAAATATACTGTTGATCTTGTACCTGACTTGTCTTGCTGCTGCAAGGATTTTGTACTGATGGGGACTTGATGCTGATAATCAATCCAAGACACCATTGGTATTCTGAGCAGATATTAATGCCATAATGCAGTTGATTGGGTAGACCATAATGTTTAGATGAGCTTCCTCCAAATATTTGAAATCCTTATTGCTTCTTCAAGTCCGGTGTCGGTGGATGAGCAACTCTTTATAGGGGAAAATAATGTAACACCGGTGCCCAAAAAGAAATAAGCAAAAGAAAACTCAACTAAACAAAAGCACACAACAACAATCAATTCAAACACAATTAATGTCACATATTACTGCTAGTCACACAATATGCATGCCTACTCAAGCACACAAATCTCGCGGGATCTCCGGTTCTACGATCTAGCATGCTGTGACGATGTGCACGAGGACGAATAAATGTGTGGAAGAATTGGTGTAAACAACACTACACCAATTGCTAGCTTAGCCAGGTGGCAACTTGGACTAGCTCGGAGGCGAGGACGCACTCGGTAATCATGCCGTGGGACACGAAGGTCGCCACCACATTATTATCAAGCGGGCGGAAAAAGATCCGTACTCGTCGAGCAAATAGGATAGCAGGGAAAAACTGAGAGTACTGATATTGCCCTTTCTTGATAACTAAGATCATTAAGGGTTGCCAACACGACAAAATAAAAGAACGATCCGGAATAGAAGCATGTCCATCACCGAAACGATAGACGGGACTGAAAGAAAGACATCGGCGCGATACCTGAGCACCATTTTTGCAAACAGTGTCGGGATCACTTGGCATCACTCTACTGGGACAGAAATGACACCAAACACCAAAAGAAAAAGGAACTAGAGAAATGCAAAGGTTGAGCTGTAGTGGATCCGAACCGATGCTAGCTACACTCACCACATAAACTGTTAGGAACAAATAATAATTCTATATGCATGCTATGCAACAAACAAATGCAGCAACCAAATGCAATAAACAAGCAATATACCATCGAGAAGAAGTCTCTGGAATACGACACTTCTTGACAAAGAACAAATCAGCTCTTATTACAAGAATAATAATACACGGGTCTGATGTTACAAAGAATCACATCAGCACGGCGAAACTATGCCTGCGATACTACACTTGCTCTATGCTAGCAGCAGAACAACTCGAAGCAGCGGAAATCTTCTAGCATCGGAACAATGACGAAGGTGGTGAACTCCACTCCGCAGGGACTCTGGCTGGTACACGATCTAGCTCACACGAATGGGAACCACGACAAGCAATCAAGCAATCACGCCATCACCTGCAATCTGTCATGACACGCCAGGTCAGTACATTGAATGTACTTGCAAGCACACAATAACCAAAAACATGAAGGCAAGACAACAACATAGCATTAAGTAGGTTAATTAAATTAACAGCTACCAGGATACAACAACAACTACTAAGCATGATATGAAACTACTACAATACTGATAAATCACCATCTCAGATCTCCATAACCAGATCTCTCTTGGCTAACCGGCCAAGCAATATACCATCTCGATCACCTCGTGCTCAAAACCAAACGGTGATCTTTCCGGCGATCACAACCATGACCAATACTTGGTCTCAAACGGTGATCTTTCCAGTGATCACTACCATGACCAACACTTGGTCTCAAACGGTGATTTTTCTGGCGATCACTACCACGACCAACACTTGGTCCCCAACATCTCTCTTGGCTAGTAATATATTTCAAGCATCATGCATTGCTGAGCCAAAACTTTGTATATGATCCATACCTCTGTATGAAAATATACCATTGATCTTGTACCTGACTTGTCTTGTTGCTGCGAGGATTTTGTACTGATCGGGACTTGATGTTGATAATCAATCCAAGACACCATTGGTATTCTGAGCAGATATTAATGCCATAATGGAGTTGACTGGGTAGACCATAATGTTTAGCTGAGCTTCTTCCAAATATTTGAAATCCTTATTGCTTCTTCGAGTCTGGTGTCGGTGGATGAGCAACTCTTTATAGGGGAAAATTAATGTAACACCGGTGCCCAAAAAGAAAGAAGCAAAAGAAAACTCAACTAAACAAAAGCACACAACAACAATCAATTCACACACAATCAATGTCACATATTACTGCTAGTCACATAATATGCATGCCTACTTAAGCACACAAATCTCGCGGGATCTCCGGTTCTACGATCTTGCATGCTGTGATGATGTGCACGAGGACGAATAAATGTGTAGAAGAATTGGTGTAAACATCGCTACACCTAGTGCTAGCTTAGTTTAATGCACCGAGACCGATGCTCTAGTTGCCTTTCATTTATTTTAGTTGTTGGCATGTGGTTATTGTGTTATTGCTTTATCATAATTATTTTTGCATATTGCATTCCTATATGTTTATGCCATGATCATGATGGGTGCCATCGTCATATTTTTCTTCTTGCATCATGTTCATCATTGTTTGTATTGCATTGCCATGCCTATCTCTTGTCATATTGCATTTGGTCATTCATGTTGTTGCCATGAGCATCATGTGCATTGCACTCATCCTCATGTTATGTGTGGCTTTTATGTTGTGTGTGCATCAATCCTTGTTGTCTCTTCTCTCAAGCCATGCCCATGTATCATCACCTCTCCCTCCCTTCTTACGTGCTTTGCAAGTGACATTATTCCCTCCTGCATTTATGTTCATTTATTTCCTGATAATCTTACTCCCTGCCTTATACCTCTCTGCCAAGTTTCATCCCATTTGGAGTTGTTTTGGTACGGTTCAAAAATGACTCAAGTTTGAATCTAATTCAAACTTGAATTATTTTTCTGTCCTTAAAAAATTCCAAAGCAATTTATTCAAATTCTGCACAAATTCTCGAATACAAGGATATTATCATTTCTCTCACAGCACTGTCCAATTCCTCTGTGCTTTTTCTCTTTTATTTCTGTTTGAAGAAATAGAAAAGAGCAGTAGCAGCTCAGCGCATCCCACTTGGGCTTCTCTCCCTAGCCGGCCCAGCCAGCCGCTAGCGGCCACCTGCTCCGTTCGCCTCACGCCGTCTCCCGCCACTCTGGAGCGGTAGCCGCAGCAGCAGCGCCGTGAGCATGCGCTCACGGATGTCGAGGTCGTGCCGTCTAGTCTTCTCCTTTATAAGAGAGCGCCTCCCTAGGGTTTCCCTTCTCCCCCTCGTTCCTCCCTGCGCTGCCGCCACCTGGTAGGTCCTCGTCCAAGCCACCCATAGCCGTCGCCCGTGCCATGGCCGAGGAGAGCTCAAGCTCCTCCCCGGCTTGATCATCGCCGTAGCCGTCTTCTTCGTCCACGGGAGTGTTGCGGACGTCTTCCACTTCTTCCATGGCTACGCACACGACCACACGGACCCGGAGCTCCTTCCCCTTTGTCTTCTTCGCTCTCTGCTTCCCGGAGCCGCGACGCGCTGGAGATCAGCAGCTCGTCGTCGCCGTCGTCCATGTCATCGTCTTCTTCCTCTTCATCGCCGCGGGGCACCAAGTTCCTCGATGTCCTCTGCTTTGCTTCCTAATCTCCGCGGAGTCGATCACCTCCGCAACCAGCGCCTCCGTGGTCGCGCTTCCGACCGCTTCTTCTTGTCCCGAGCCCTCGGTGAGTAGCCGCTCCTCCCCATCTCTCCCTCTGGTTTGATTCGTCGCCATAGCCGCCGATCCCGTGGTGTCCGAGGCCATGTCCGTCATGTACGACCATGGCAACGAGCCCGAGCTCGTGTTCTAGCCTTTGCTCATCTCACCTGAGCATGTAAACTAAGGTGCGGGTGACCCCTCGCACCCCTCGCGTTGCCTCCCCCCGGGCGATGCCAGGGGCCCCAACCCTAGCGTCGCCAGCACCTCTCCCTCCACCCCTTCCTGCCGTCGCTGCCGCTGGCGTGGGCCGCGGTGGCGGCGGGCCCAGTGCCAAAGTTTCTGGGCGGGGGGAGGCAGCGGATCCCATCTGAGGCGGCGGGGCGGCCCTTCTCATGCGATCCAACGACGACGGCTAGGACGGAGATACCGGGCTGTGCGGCAGGGGCCCGAGCACCATCACCGGCGGAGCGGTGGCCCTGCATGGACGGCGGCGGTGGCAGCGCCCCATCCGGCGAGGTGCGTTGTCCTGCTCGTGATGGTGACGACGGCTACTGCGGATCCAACGCCCCGCTTGGATCCGCCGCGGGGAGGCCTTTCACCGACTGACGACGCGTGGAGGGACCGGTGACGAGATGCCGGATCTCCCGACGGCAACATACGTCTTCGTGGTGAGGTTCCGCTCGGTTCCAGCCAGCCACGAGGTCGGGAAGACGTGGCTTCCGGTGAAAATCGCACCAGACTGCGGTCTTGGTGGACGATGGCGGCGTCTCAAACATCATTTCCTTCTGGAGGCATCGTCGTTCCAGGTCTCATCTACCTGATCGGGAAGTTCTGGGGGAAACCCCAGATCTGGGTCTACCAGATCGGACGATGACGGTGCTATCGGTATCATTCTCCATCCTGGGGGCATCGTTTTGGAGCGAGTGCTGGTTGGAGGGGACAAGAGGAGGAGCGGTGTTTCATCTGCTCCATTGTTGACGTCGGATCTCGGCGGCGTGGCGCACTGGAGACTCGGCGCCTGATGAGCGGAGATGGACTCACGCAGGAGGGTGACGCTGCCTGGCTTCATGGTGGCGTCGGCGGCAGTTGGACCGGCCAAGGTTGATGCAGCAGTACAACTCTAAAGATGGATTCGTGGCAGGTGGCTGCGGCGGCCTCATACCCGGCAGGGGTCCTGGTTGAGAAGCACGCCGAACTGGTGGGTGCCCATAGCCGGCAGGCGTCCTGGGTGGGACCTCAAGGCTTTAGATGTTTAGGTTTGGCTGCATGGTCTGTTTGGTATTAGGCCCAGACTTTCAGCGCCCCTACATGAACTAGATAGGGATAGCGATAGTTGTTGCTTAGTTTGATGGCTTTAGACTTACTGTTGTATGACTCTGTATGGTATTGTGTCAATAATTAATAAAGTGGCCGTATGCATCGTCCAGATGCAGAGGCCGGGGGTCGTCCTCCTTTTCTAAAAAAACCTAAGCATGCATCCTCAGCCGAGTCCACTTTGCATCACTGATGTCCTCGCTTGTTGCTCCGCTACACGCACGCACACCTTGCTCGCGCACATCCTGCTGGCCTCGCCCGGTCCATTTGTAGCCGAGGACATGGACAGGGAGCTTGCCCATCCCCTTACAGCGTGCCTCACATGCACACACTCGCTCGCATCTGGCCGCGTGCACACGCGCGACCGTCTGCATGCCTGCAAGCACTCATGCGGCCTCCTTCCGCATACGCGCTGCAACCTACGCCTTCGTTGATCTCCACCGCGAGTACAACCAAGGCCGGCCCTTCGTTTCTGTAGTTTTTCAGTCAGGTTCGCTCCAGTTGTTGTTCAGTTAGATCTGGCCTGCACATTGAGCACAATTCACTTGATGTCTTATTGGTTGGCCTAGCCTGTTTGCAGCCAGGAGAGCATGGCTCGAGTCCCAGGCACCCCACATTTTTGTTGCTTGGTCATTTTATTTATTTTTCAGTGTCACACTAACGCTTTGGCCCCACTGCCATGTTGACCCGTCCATGTTGACTCGCTTGACACCCCTCCTGACCCACTTGTCCCTCGAAGTAGCTGCCCAGCCCACGTCTATCTGTTGCTGCTGTTTTTCATTCTGATAAAACTGCACTCATTTCAGCATACTGTAGCATTTTGCGAACTTCATATTAATTTATCCATGCATCCAAATAGATCATGCCATATATGCAAAATGCTTAGTTTTCATGTACCTTCATAATCTGCAGTTTTCATCCCTGTTAAAAATATATTTAAAATTGATGTGTGTAATAATTTGCATAAATGACATGTTAAAATGGTTTATTTCATAACTAAATAACCGTAGCTCCAAATTTAACAAACTTTATATCTATTTGGGGTCGGAAAATGCATAGATTAACATGATGCACTTACTTTGGCTGTTTAACAACTCTAAAATACGGTTTAGACAGAAGAGGAGCAAGATTTGAAATATGCATATGGATATTTTTCCAGTTTTGTTGTTCATTGTACCGGCCCCATTTAAACTTGCCTAGATAGGTAGTTTTATTATGCTTCACATTTTTCCATGTTAACAACATTTAACCTTGTCATGCATCATACTTGGTTGTGCATCATGCCTTGGTCATGTGCTGTTTGTTTACTATGTTGTTTGCTTCTTTCCGGTTGTGCTTCTTCTCAATAGTTCCTGTTTCGTTGCGATCGTGAGGATTCGTTCGACTATGCTTGGTTCGTCTTCGTGGCTTCATCTTCTTCATGGACTCGTTCTTCTTCCTAGCGGGATTTCAGGCAAGATGATCGTCACCTTGGATCTCACTACTATCATTGCTTTGCTAGTTGCTTCGTTCTAACGATATGCTGTGCTACCTATCTCTTGTTGATCAAGCCTCCCAAACTGCCATGTCAGCCTCTAACCTTTTCACCCTTCCTAGCAAACCGTTGCTTGGCCATGTTACCGCTTTGCTCAACCTTTCTCATAGTGTTGTTAGTTGCAGGTGAAATCGAAGATTGCTCCATGTTGGACAGGATTATGTTGGGATATCACAATATCTCTTATTTAATTAATGCATCTATATACTTGGTAAAGGGTGGAAGGCTCGGCCTTATGCCTGGTGTTTTATTCCACTCTTGCCACCCTAGTTTCCGTCATACCGGTGTTATGTTCCTTGATTTTGCATTCCTTACGCGGTTGGCTGATTTATGGGACCCCCTTGACAGTTTGCTTTGAATAAAACTCCTCCGGCAAGGCCCAACCTTGGTTTTACCATTTGCCTACCTAAGCCTTTTTCCCTTGGGTTTCCAGAGCCCGAGGGTCATCTTTATTTAACCCCCCCCCAGGCCAGTGCTCCTTCGAGTGTTGGTCCGAAATGGGAAGACTACGGGTCCACCACGGGGCAACTCGAGGGCTGGTTTTACTCGTAGGTTGACCTATCTGATGTGCCCTGAGAACGAGATATGTGCAGCTCCTATCGGGATTTGTCGGCACATCGGGCGGCTTTGCTGGTCTTGTTTTACCATCGTCGAAATGTCTTGTAAACTAGGATTGTGGGACTGATTAGGTCTTCCTGGGAGAAGGAATATCCTTCGTTGACGGTGAGAGCTTGTGATGGGCTAAGTTGGGAAACCCCTGCAGGGTTTAAACTTTCGAGAGTCGTGCCCGCAGTTATGTGGCAGATGGGAATTTGTTAATGTCCGGTTGTAGATAACTTGACACTTGACTTAATTAAAATGCATCAACCGTGTGTGTAGCCGTGATGGTCTCTTTTCGGCGGAGTCCGGGAAGTGAACACGGTTTTGGGTTATGTTTGACCTAAGTAGGAGTTCAGGATCACTTCTTGATCATTACTAGCTTCACGACCATTCCATTGTTTCTCTTCTCGCTCTTGTTTGCGTATGTTAGCCACCATATATGCTTAGTCGCTGCTGCAATCTCACCACTTTACCCCTTCCTTACCCATTAGGCTTTGCTAGTCTTGATACCCATGGTAATGGGATTGCTGAGTCCTCGTGGCTCACAAATTACTACAACAACAGTTGCAGGTGCAGGTTATGTGATGATCTTGATGCGAGAGCGATGTTTACTTGTTTTGGAGTTCTTCTTCTGCTTCTTCTTCGATCAGGGGATAGGTTCCAGGTCGGCAGCCTGGGCTGGAAGGGTGGATGTCGTTGAGTTTCTGTTTGTGTTCATCCGTAGTCGGATGTAGCTCTTATGTATGTTGTATTGATGTATTCTTGCAGCATTTGTATGCCTTGTATGTATCCCCATCTATTATGTAATGTTGATGTAATGATATCCACCTTGCAAAAGCGTATCAATACACGATTCTATCCTTGGTGGGACCTTCGAGTCTCTTTAGGATAGTATCGCATATTGGGCATGACAAGTTGGTATCAGAGCCTCGACCGACCATAGGAGCCCCTTGATTGTTGGTCGTTGTCGAGTCTAGAAGAAAATTGTTTTTTTCAGAGTCTAGTTATATCGGAGAGTAGGAATTCTTTTTACTCCTCAGCCCCTTCGTCGCTCTGGTGAGGAATCTTGATGTAGGTGTTTTGACTTACTCCTCTTACCCTTCAAATTTTTCTTTAGGATCACGTGGTTAGTTTTTCGTTCGTTGGTTCTCAGCTCTTTTGATCCGGTGCATTTTCTCGTCAAGTCGATTCGACCTCTTTGTTTTTGCAAGTTCAATCATCAGTTGTTTTCTTCTTCCCACCCGCCCACCCCTTTTCTTCTCGGAGCCGGAGTCCATAATCGAGTATCCATCCTACTCGTGGGAAGCCTTTGCATTCTTTCAACAGGTGTTTTCTCTTCAAGCTATTCGTCGGTTCTCCCTTCCAAGTTGCCTTTGTTTTTCACGCCCTCCCACCCTCTTCTTCCCGAAGCTTGAGTCTCTTTCAAGCATCAATTTTCATTCATACGGAGCCTCTTCAGTCTTCCCTCAATCATTTCAACCGGTGAATTCTCGTCTCGTTTGACATTATTCATCTTTTTTTCTTCTCCGGTGGATTCAATTCAAGTTTTTCGGGTTGATCATATTCTTTTCCTTGGATCAAGTGTTTTCCCTGCTCGTTCGCCTCTCGCCAGTTTATCCTTCCAAAGTGCTCAAGACATCTTAGGAGATTCGTCTGTGTTTGAATTAATTCGAGGTTGTCACCTCATTCAAATATTTTAATTGTTCCGGTGTATCATCTATCTCTTCAACAATCTTTTCCAATGGTGTTTTCTTTTAATGGCCCCTAAGCCACAGGTCTTTTACCAGGATCTTACCTGACTCTTCAAACTATTCTGGAGTTATTCTCAAATCCTTTTCAAAGTTTGACGTAAGTATGAATTTCATCAGTCAGATCTTTTTCAAGATCAATTTTAAATCATTTTCATTGTTGGCTCAACCTCTTCGCTTTTCATTCTCCCGGAGTATCTCAGTAATTTTGGTGGTGTTTTCGGTCGTCATTTGAAGACGGAAGAAGAGTTTTTCCTCTAAATCTTGTCTGTTCTCTCGAAGATTTGTGGTTCTAGCTTCATATTATCCTCTCGAATTATTCCATTTGTTAGATATTCTTTTCTTAACCATCCGGAGTAGGTCAGGAGTTTTTTTCCCGTTTCTTTTCACCAGAGGCCATCATCCCAGAAGAATTCTTCGTCCTCACATTTCAGCTACTGTTATCCAATTACCCCAGTGCATCTGTCAAGTATTCTTTAATGAACTCGTCATCTCTTCGTTCTTGTGCATCTAAATCCCCTCGAGCATATTTGTCCTTCTAATTCTTCCCGGTGATTCATTCTGTTTCATCACTCATTTCGAATTCTTACGGTGGTTCCTTCAGATACTTTTTCTTTTGTTATCATATTAATTCATTTGTTCTTTTCAATCCTACCGGTGGTTCATGAAGACCTTCTCAAGTTTGCGATATGTCACTTCTCAATCCTTTTCAAGAAGAATAAGTAGTATGCTAAATCCATTGCTTGTCATCAATTTAATTTGATGAAGGTTAAGCATACAATAAATCTTATTCTTACTTGCTCAAGGTGATTAATCCCTTTCTTCGTAGTTTGTTCTTGATGAATAAATTCTAGTTCCAAGTGTTTTCATATTTTCTTTTCCGGAATTCAAAATTTCCTCGGCCATTTTGTCGGAACCTCCATCTAAATCATCGCAAGGCTCATCGTATTCTTTCATCCTTCTTTCTATCTCATGATCCTTTCGTCACCGAAGATCTTCATGGTGGTTCTTCATGATTTATTTCATTCTTCAAGGGTTAATCAAGATTTTGTTGGAGGAGTTCAAGTATCGTTCCTCTCGCGTATGGAAGTGCAAATAATTCTCCGTTTTCTTCTGATGTGGAGTTTTGCATTTCTTCATTCTTCTCAGCTATTCAGACATTTGGTTGTGGTATAATTTCACCTCAAGTTTGAGTTGTTTTTGATAAGTCCACAACAAGCTCATTCTTTCGTTGTTGATTTTATCAACAACTCTATTGAATCCTTCCTTCTAAGCTCTCTTCATTCCACTATTTCAATTCTTCCGGAGGCATTGCGTTGTTCATCTCATCAAGTGCCATCCCATCTTTTGAAGTTCATGTTCTATTCCTTCCATTTTTAGCCGGAGTGCTGCCTAAATTCTTCCATTCTTATTCCTTTCCTATCTTGTTCTAACCAGAGTGGTTTCAGAGTCCATGTTATTCCATGAGCTTTTGATTCCCGTCATATTCGTCGTTCATCTTTTCTACCCGAGTGCTCTCGACTTGGTTCGTCTTTTCTCTTGCGTTCTTACCTCACCTCTCCCTTTTTCTCTTCCATCTCGTTCCTAAGATCTCGGGATGAGATCTTCTGATAGTGGAGGAGAGTTGTAACTCCCCGAGACCGATGCTCTTGTTGCCTTTCATTTATTTTAGTTGTTGCCGTGTGGTTATTGTGTTATTGCTTTATCATAATTATTTTTGCATATTGCATTCCTATATGTTTATGCCATGATCATGATGGGTGCCATCGTCATATTTTTCTTCTTTCATCATGTTCATCATTGTTTGTATTGCATTGCCATGCCTATCTCCTGTCATATTGCATTTGGTCATTCATGTTGTTGCCATGAGCATCATGTGCATTGCACTCATCCACATGTTATGTGTGGCTTTTATGTTGTGTGTGCATCAGTCCTTGTTGTCTCTTCTCTCAAGCCATGCCCATGTATCATCACCTCTCCCTCCCTTCTTACATGTTTTGCAAGTGACATTATTCCCTCCTCCATTAATGTTCATTTATTTCCTGATAATCTTACTCCCTGCCTTATACCTCTATGCCAAGTTTCATCCCATTTGGAGTTGTTTTGGTAGGGTTCAAAAATGACTCAAGTTCGAATCTAATTCAAACTTGAATTATTTTTCTGCCCTTAAAAATTTCCAAAGCAATTTATTCAAATTCTGCATAAATTCTAGAATCCAAGGATATTATCATTTCTCTCACAGCACTCTCCAATTCCTCTATGCTTTTTTCTTTTATTTCTGTTTGATGAAATAGAAAAGAGAAGTAGCAGCTCAGCGCAGCCCACCTGGGCTTCCCTCCCTAGCCGACCTAGCCAGCCGCTAGCGGCCGCCTGCTCCGTTTGCCTCACGCCGTCTCCCGCCACTCTGGAGCGGTAGCCGCAGCAGCAGCGCCGTGAGCATGCGCTCACAGATGTCGAGGTCGTGCCGTCTAGTCTTCCCCTTTATAAGAGAGCGCCTCCCAAGGGTTTCCCTTCTCCCCCTAGTTCCTCCCTGCGCCGCCGCCACCTGGTAGGTCCTGTCCCAAGCCACCCATAGCCGTCGCCCGTGCCATGGATGAGGAGAGCTCAAGCTCCTTCCCGGCTTGATCATCGCCGTAGCCGTCTTATTCGTCTACGAGAGTGTTGCGGACGTCTTCCACTTCTTCCAAGGCTACGCACACGACCTCACGGACCCGGAGCTCCTTCCCCTTCGTCATCTTCACTCTCTGCTTCCCGGAGCCGCGACGTGCCAGAGATCAGCAGCTCGTCATCGCCGTCGTCCACGTCATCGTCTTCTTCCTCTTCATCGCTGCGGGACGCCAAGTTCCTCGACGTCGTCTGCTCTGCTTCCTAATCTCTGCGGAGCCGATCACCTTCTCAACTAGCGCCTCCGTGGTCGTGCTTCTGACCTCGTCTTCTTGTCCTGAGCCCTCGGTGAGCAGCCGCTCCTCCCCATCTCTCCCTCTGGTTTGATTCGTCGCCATAGTTACCGATCCCGTGGTGTTCGAGGCCATGTCTGTGTAACACCCCAAAAATTTAACCAGGTTTTAGTTACTAAAATTTTGCCAAGAGTTTAAATTTTTTGCCTGCAAGTATATCTCTGTTGATTTCAAAACTTTTCCTTTCATATTAAGGAATTTTTCCCAAGTGGATCCTTCCAAAACATATTGAACTTCTATGCCATCTCAGTAAAACAATTTTCCTAATCAGTAGGTTTATTTATTAAATTATTCCACCCTGAGCTTTATTCATCAAAATGACTTGTTTTATGTTTCGGAGCTCTTTCTATACTACAACCAATTGATAAATTTAACTAAAAATCCAACCAAAATTTGGAGATGTCATGTGATGTCTCTAAATCACTTTTGTGCAATAATATATCCCATTCATTGCATATTTTGAGTGCTACACATGTTTTTCTTCTCTGGTCCAATGGACAATTTTGCACTACAACCCTTTTAAATATTTGTTTCTAGCTTCCACCAAAATTATGGGATGTCAGTAGGAGCATATGATTCCATTATGTGCAAAAATCCAGGGATGTTCTTTGAAAATTTTGAGTGAATCAACCTCATCTCCATTCTGGTCCAACATGATGGTTTGTACAGCAACCATATTCTTGCTTGCTCTTTGGCCCTAGATTCTTTTCCCTACTTGTAGTCCTCCATGCTAAACCCCTAAGTCCAGGAGCATGCAACCATTGGCATATTTTTGGTTCATGAAACAATGCCATTCACATCCTGTCCAGATTTGAAGTTCTGCAAAACTTGCACTAGCAAGTTTGTGCTTTTCACCAACTAACCTCACCACCCTCTTATGCATCCAAAGATACTTCAAACTGGTAGTTTTGGCCCCTCCAAGAAAAGCCTAAGTGCCTGTGGCATTTTGTCAAACACCTGGACTGCATGATCAGATTTGACATGTATTGTTGTTGGCATTGTGAACTTGGTCTCCTGACCAAACTACCTTGTCCCCTGAGATTCACTCTATCAACAACCTAGCTCTGTTGCTTGCCAACCTCACCTATGACCTGTAGCATGCCGCGGCATTTTATCGAACGCCTTTCGTGCGTGCACTGTACACGCCCAGAGCGCGGGTATTGCACGAACCACGCCCGAGCCGACACGCTGGCCCCCCTAGTTTTGGCCCGCTCTACAGTGCCACGCCATGCACTAACCTCCTCACAGCAACGCGCCAAGCCGCCCTGGCAGCCTACAGCGCCGCCGACAGAGCTTTTGGCGGCATGCCGGCGTCCGCAGCGCGCCTCTGCCACGGTCGGTGCCGCCAAAGCCACCCCGGCTTGCCACCTGCCCCCTGGAATAGTGCGAGCTCATCCGCAGCCTCGTCCTCTAGCGCTCGTCGCCGCCACGTCGCCCAAGCTACAGAAAGATGGTTCACCATCGTCCTTATCGCCGGCCGCCTCGGAACTGACCTCCACCGCGTATATAAGGGCCCCGAAGCTCAATCGAGACCTCGAGCAACCTCATATGACCTTCCTAGTGCTACCTTGGCCAGCAGTCGAGGAGGGGAAGGCCTTCTTCCTCGAGTCCGGCCGGTTCGGTCGCCGCCATTTCTCGGCCGATTCCGTCGCCACCAGTGCCTCCCCCTCTCCACTCTCTCCACCAAGAACTCTCCCTTCCTCTCGCGAGCACAACCCCTCGCTCAATTTTGGCCGGAGACCACCACAGCCCCAAACTCACTATCCACCCGAATGCATTGTCCGCCGCGAAGCTCGTCGCCGGCGACTCCGTTCACATCGGCGACCATGGCGGGTACCCACAGACTCGTCTCGACCCCCTGAGCACACCCATGTCCTCAGATCACCAAGGGACGCCCCCGTTTGCCGGGAAATCCTCGCCGGAGCTCCCCCTCGGTTCGATCGGAGGGGAACGACGTGCGCGTGGCCGGTCGAACCTGACCAATGGGCCAGGCGGGCCCACCGTCAGTGACCCAGCGCCTGTCCACGTAGGAGTAAGTGGAAGCGCCTTTCGCGAATACGCTTTCGACGTGTACACGTTTTATTTGAAACATTTTTCTTTTCTGTTTTATTTTTTAAATATAAGATTTTGACCAAACTTTGACCTGCTGTTTCTTTTTAAATATAACTCCAAATGAATTAATTATTTTTCCGGCTTCTCTCAAATATAGTCTAGTTTATTTTAAGATTTATTTGAAAAAATTTCAGAACAACTTTTTGTGCTGTTTTTATTTTGTGTGTTAATTCATTTATATTTCTAAAATAGGATTTTTGAAGAGAGGAGAAGTATTTCAAGAGTTTGAAATGCACCCTGCCTTCCCATGACTTGAAGGCAAGCATTCTGAACCCCGGCATAATACTTTTGTGTGTCTGATGACATGTTTATAACATCACCTCACTTTGGAGAAACTTGTTATTTCATGTGATATGATCATATGGATGGGTGCATGTTAGTGATTTCCTTGCTGTTGGAAAAGATCACACTTGTGATAAAAATCATCCTCATGTGCCTTGCATGCATACCGGCAGGAACCCGGGAAAACCTCTGCCTTGGGTAGGCATGAGTTTTTCGCCGGTCTCCGTCGGGACGGTTATGTCTGGTATGGCATGGTAAGGTAATATGAGCAGTGACTCTGTTGGTTGAAATATATTCGTTATGCTAATCATGCAGGGAATACTTAAACCTCCTGAGTCGACCGTAGATCAAGTCTTGTTCCAGTAACCCCCATACTTGTTTTGTACTACCACTTGTCTCTACAACAAGTAGAGTACGGTTCAGTAAGTTGTCAACCTCTTACTAGCACACACCGTACAGAGAGGCCAGGGTGGAAGATACCGGTTGTAGCTGGTAGGCAAGCCACCTGGTCCGGGGGCATGGGTGTTTTCGGTTGAGACCGAGAGGGGAGGCCACCCCTTAGAGCGCGCGATATAAATTTGATCCCATGCTACGCGAGGTTGTAGCCTCCCCACTTAGAGTTTGCTTGACAGGTGTCGTGGGTGATTCCAGACACGTGTGAGTTAAGCTGGTGTGTGCAAGTTAGGTGTGTTTTCAACAAAAAGACCATAGACGGAATTAGTCCCGATGGACTAAAGAAATCCGTTACTCGTAGGTAAAGAGTACACCCTCTGCAGAGATCAAACCTATTCGAATAGCCGTGTCCATGGTTAAGGATTACAGTCTGGGATGGGTCAAGTGTCGGTCTTAGTGTCGGTCTCCGGAGGTGAAACTGTTAAACCAGAACTAAAATTACTACTTGTGATAGTTATTATTATTATTATTATTATTGACTAACCCGTGATATTATTGTTGTCATCGAGTATCTCTGGGATGGTGTACCTCCGGGATATTCACTATGATTGTTTCTTTTAAAGCCCTTTATGCGGTGTCGCTCAGACGCGCGACTGTGGCATTTCTTTTAAAAGCCCTTTATGCGGTGTCGCTCAGACGCCCGACTGTGGCATTTCTTTTAAAGCCCTTTATGCGGTGTCGCTCAGACGCCCGACTATGGCATTTCTTTTAAAAGCCCTTTATGCGGTGTCGCTCAGACGCCCG
>NC_057804.1:223293730-223356544 GCF_018294505.1 Triticum aestivum | reverse complement strand
TCAGACGCCCGACTGTGGCATTTCTTTAAAGCCCTTTATGTGGTGTCGCTCAGACGCCTGACTGTGGCATTTCTTTTAAAGCCCTTTATGTGGTGTCGCTCAGACGCCCGACTGTGGCATGTTTGTTATTTATTTCATAATTTTAATATTGCTAAGTTATTGCATATTCATAATTAACATGCTTGCATGCATCAGAGTTATATTTATCTTTTGTGACTGATGACATGAGTATAAAATATTTTCAACACATCGTTGTTATATTATACCCGCGTTCATGATGTTTGCGAGTACATTGAAAGTACTCACTGGCTTGTCCCTGGCTATTGTCTTGGCAAGATTTCTTGCGTGGAAAGGAGAAACCGTGTTGACAACCCTGGAACCTAACCAACGGTGATAGCAGTCTCGCGAAGATAGGAGTTAAGCTGGTCAGCTGTTCCCGTGGGAAATGGAGTCCCATACACACTGATGTTTCACAACCTGCTTCCGCCATCAACCACTAGAAACCATTTGTTGTACTCACAGGGCAGAATGGTCTTGTACTACATATTTTGTATTTGGCTTGGAATTTCTGTATCAAGTTGGTGCCTCATCAGCTAACAGTCATCCTGGGGCTAGTGAGCACAACGGCCAGTTTCTGGATTTTAATAACCGGAAAACCGGTTGCCACAGACTTGGTATTAGAGCCAGGCTAACCATTGGCTAATCCTATCTTAGCCAGATCGGAGAACTTAGGCAAACCAACCCACCAGACCTTAACCAAACCCCAGCCGAGCTTCTCATGCAAGATAGCCACACAGTGACCCTGACACTTTTGGCAGTCGGTGCCCAACCTATCAACCTAACCTGTCGATCACATGCTAGTGACCAGCACCCAAGATGTCTCCTCCACAAGCGTGCGATGGAAGACTCCGTTCCCTTTTCTATAAAAAGGGCACGCTAGCCCCAACCCAACATTACCTCTACCCCAAACCGAGCCATAATGCCAGGCCCCGTCGTGCACAACGAGACCACAGCGACCAACCTTGGAGGTTTTGTGACCATACTCGCAAACCTCACCCATCGTGCCTACGCGTTAGAAGAACCTCCAGAATATGTTGTGTACCAAGGACCCATGGGCGGTGAAAGCCATCAATTTTGGGCCACTGTGCACATCTACGGTAGGGGTCTATCTCCAGAATGCCCCTACAGGTTCACCGGAAGAACAACTTCCTTCGAGCCACAGGCCGTCCAGCTAGCTGCTCGAGAGGCTATAGTTCAACTTCGGCAGTTGTCGCCCAGAGTTAACTGTCGCTCGTTCTACTACTACCCCAGGCGTGAAGGGTATGGTAGACCACCTCAAGTTGCCAACGGAGATCACGAGACAGATCCCGCATTGTTGCACCTAGTGCGCTATGTAAGTGCACTAGAGGCACTGTTCGACCAGATCACCATTGATCTGATCATAGATCGAGGAGAGCTGGTTCGTCGAGCCCCAGCAAGAAGAGAAGACGAGCCCGACGCCGACAACCCAGTCATGCTGTTCGAACACCCGATCGAGACCCTGAGGTCAGCCCCAGCCATCATCCAAGATACTGTGATGACCCCAGAAGTGCTTCGTCGCCTTTTGGGAACACACCCCAACGAGATTGTGGCTAACAATCCCCGCGATGGTCATCATCGCTACCCTGACCCTGCAGTTCCTCCGCCATCTCTGACTAATCCCGGTAGTGAGACACATGGAGAAGCCTCGTCATCCACCAGGCACGCCCGTTTAGACGTAAATGAGGTAGATTAAGACGTACGAGTAGTACCGAGTTTCAGTGTATCCTCGCTTTGTAATCGTGCGACCTTGTATATAAACACAGCCTGTCGTTGTGCCTCTGTTTTAATAGTAGCCTTGCGTATTTTGTCAGCGCATAGTTGCATATTATCCGGGCACAACAACCAAAACCAACCCCGACGACAACCACGGTAACACGTCTCTTTTTGAGATATGTGTATCTCTGACACTGACCCGACCTTTGGAGCTAAGCTGGCAAATTTATTACCTTTCACCTCGGTAAAAGGACCCAGCTCCATTGCTATATAAAGGCCACCTCGTGACCTTACCAAGCACCCCACACCTTGTGCACCACCCTCACAACCTATTCCTGTCATGCCGAGCCCCAGTATTTATCTACGAACCCCAGATGCAACCCCAGGTAGCTTTGTCAAAATATTGTGGGACTTTACTCGCAGTACTATGGGTTCTACCCAGCCACCCCAGTACGAGCTGTTCAAATCGAGAATCACCCATTCCACCTCGGAATATTGGGCAGCAGTACCCATCCCTCCCGTAGACTCCAATCAAGGTCCAACGGAAGTTTCCTTCATGGGGGAATCTATGCCAACCCCACACCTGGCCGTAGAAGCTGCTGCGAAGGAAGCAATTGCTTGCCTTTGATCCGCAGTGCCCTATGCCCGCGAACGAGGATATTATTACTTTCCGAGCCGTGCAGCACCCGGAGGAGTAACATCTTTTCCCGGTGGACGGATTGAGAGAGACTCAGTGCTAGCCAACCTTATCCAGTACATCATCGCTCAAGAGCATTTGAACCAGCGAGTGATGGATTATCTCCAGAGTCTCGCTGATTTGAATCCTCAGATTGCAATCGGCAGACCACTGAGGCCCGACCCGGAGAGACGCATACATCGACTGGTCAATCCACTTCCTCCGATAGAAGAGGAGTGTATCCCATTGCCAGAGACATTTTATCGGGACCCCGTCCAGTTACCGTTTTCATTTTAGACGTCACTGCTGTGTTTGTTATTTCAGCATTTATTATTACGTTGTAGCTTGTGCATGGTACCTCGAATTTGTGCGATGAGTCGTGTATTTAAATTTTTACTAGTATGAGTAGTTTTCTTCGTGATTAACTTGTGTAACCGTGAAAAGTCCTAGAATGAGATTTCTTTTCCCTGAGTTGCTGCATCGTTTATCCCCTCGCTACATGGATTATTTTCACATAGCACCACGGCAGCAGACTCACAACCGCTCGGACACATATGGAGCATTTGTTTTTCACAACGGCTCTTAGAAAATCTCGAGGACGAGATTTTTTTAGGGGGGTAGTAACTGTAACACCCCAAAAATTTAACTAGGTTTTAGTTACTAAAATTTTGCCAGGAGTTTAAATTTTTTGCCTGCAAGTATATCTGTGTTGATTTCAAAACTTTTCCTTTCATATTAAGGAATTTTTCCCAAGTGGATCCTTCCAAAACATATTGAACTTCTATGCCATCTCATTAAAACAATTTTCCTAATCAGTAGGTTTATTTATTAAATTATTCCACCCTGAGCTTTATTCATCAAAATGACTTGTTTTAAGTTTTGGAGCTCTTTTTGTACTACAACCTGTTGATAAATTTAACTAAAAATCCAACCAAAATTTTGAGATGTCATGTGATATCTCTAAATCACTTTTGTGCAATAATATATCCCATTCATTGCATATTTTGAGTGCTACACATGTTTTTCTTCTCTGGTCCAGTGGACAATTTTGCACTACAACCCTTTTAAATATTTGTTTCTAGCTTCCACCAAAATTATGGGATGTCAGTAGGAGCATATGATTCCATTATGTGCAAAAATCCAGGGATGTTCTTTGAAAATTTTGAGTGAATCAACCTCATCCCCATTCTGGTCCAACATGATGGTTTGTACAACAACCATATTCTTGCTTGCTCTTTGGCCCTAGATTCTTTTCCCTACTTGTAGTCCTCCATGCTAAACCCCTAAGTCCAGGAGCATGCAACCATTGGCATATTTTTGGTTCATGAAATAATGCCATTCACATCCTATCCTGATTTGAAGTTTTGCAAAACTTGCACTAGCAAGTTTGTGCTTTTCACCAACTAACCTCACCACCCTCTTATGCATCCAAAGATACTTCAAACTGGTAGTTTTGGCCCCTCCAAGAAAAGCCTAAGTGCCTGTGGCATTTTGTCAAACACCTGGAGTGCATGATCAGATTTGACATGTATTGTTGTTGGCATTGTGAACTTGGTCTCCTGACCAGACTACCTTGTCCCCTGAGCTTCACTCTATCAACAACCTAGCTCCGTTGCTTGCCAACCTCACCTACGACCTGTAGCATGCCACGGCATTTTATCGAACGCCTCTCGTGCGTGCACTGGACGCTCCCAGAGCGCGCGTATTGCACGAACCACGCCCGATCCGACACGCTGGCCCCCCTGGTTTTGGCCCACTCTGCAGCGCCACGCCACGCACTAACCTCCTCACAGCAACGCGCCAAGCCGCCCTGGCAGCCTACAGCGCCGCCGACAGAGCTTTTGGCGGCATGCCGGCGTCCGCAGCACGCCTTTGCCACGGTCGGCGCCGCCAAAGCCACCCCGGCTTGCCCCCTGCCCCCTGGAACAGTGCGAGCTCATCCGGTTCCTCGTCCTCTAGCGCTCGTCGCCGCCACGTCGCCCAAGCTACAGAAAGACGGTCCGCTGTCGTCCTTATCGCAGGCCACCTTGGAACCGACCTCCACCGAGTATATAAGGGCCTCGGAGCTCAATCGAGACCTCGAGCAACCTCATATGACCTTCCTAGTGCTACCTTGGCCAGCAGTCGAGGAGGGGAAGGCCTTCTTCCCCGACTCCGGCCGGTTTGGTCGCCGCCATTTCCCGGCCGATTCCGTCGCCATGAGTGCCTCCCCCTCTCCACTCTCTCCACCAAGAACTCTTCCTTCCTCTCGCAAGCACAACCCCTCGCTCAATTTTGGCCGGAGACCACCGCAGCCCCAAACTCACTATCCACCCGAATGCATTCTCCGCCGCGAAGCTCGTCGCCGGCGACTCCGTTCACGTCGGCGACCATGGCGGGTACCCACAGACTCGTCTCGACCCCCTGAGCACACCCATGTCCTCAGATCACCAAGGGACGCCCCCGTTTGCCGGCAAATCCTCGCCGGAGCTCCGCCTCGGTTCAGTCGGAGGGGAACGACACGCGCGTGGCCGGTCAAACCTGACCAGTGGGCCAGGCGGGCCCACCGTCAGTGACCCAGCGCCTGTCCACGCAGGAGTAAGTGGAAGCGCCTTTCCCGAATACGCTTTCGACGTGTACACGTTTTATTTGAAACGTTTTTCTTTTCTGTTTTATTTTTTAAATATCTGATTTTGACCAAACTTTGACCTGCTGTATCTTTTTAAATATAACTCCAAATGAATTAATTCTTTTTCCTACTTCTCTCAAATATTGTCTAGTTTATTTTAAGCTTTATTTGAAAAAAAATTAGAACAACTTTTTGTGCTGTTTTTATTTTGTGTGTTAATTCATTTATATTTCTAAAATAGGATTTTTGAGGAGAGGAGAAGTATTTCAAGAGTTTGAAATGCACCCTGCCTTCCCATGACTTGAAGGCAAGCATTTTGAACCCCGGCATAATAATTTTGTGTGTCTGATGACACGTTTATAACATCACCTCACTTTGGAGAAACTTGTTATTTCATGTGATATGATCATATGCATGGGTGCATGTTAGTGATTTCCTTGCTGTTGGAAAAGATCACACTTGTGATCAAAATCATCCTCATGTGCCTTGCATGCATACCGGCAGGAACCCGGGAAAACCTCTGCCTTGGGTAGGCATGAGTTTGTCGCCGGTCTCCGTCGGGACGGTTATGTCTGGTATGGCATGGTAAGGTAATATGAGCGGTGACTCTATTGGTTGAAATATATTCGTTATGCTAATCATGCAGGGAATACTTAAACCTCCTGAGTCGACCGTAGATCGAGTCTTGTTCCAGTAACCCCCATACTTGTTTCGTACTACCACTCGTCTCTACAACAAGTAGAGTATGGTTCAGTACGTTGTCAACCTTTTACTAGCACACACCATACAGAGAGGCCAGGGTGGAAGATACCGGTTGTAGCTGGTAGGCAGGCCACCTGGTCCGGGGGCATGGGTGTTTCCGGTTGAGACCGAGAGGGGAGGCCACCCCTTAGAGCGCGGGATATAAATTTGATCCCATGCTACGCGAGGTTGTAGCCTCCCCACTTAGAGTTTGCTTGACAGGTGTCGTGGGTGATTCCAGATACGTGTGAGTTAAGCTGGTGTGTGCAAGTTATGTGTGTTCTCAACAAAAAGACCGTAGACGGAATTAGTCCCGATGGACTAAAGAAATCCGTTACTCGTGGGTAAAGAGTACACCCTCTGCAGAGATCAAACCTATTCGAATAGCCGTGTCCATGGTTAAGGATTACAGTCTGGGATGGGTCAAGTGTCGGTCTCCGGAGGTGAAACTGTTAAACCAGAACTGAAATTACTACTTGTGATAATTATGATTATTATTATTATTGACTAACCCGTGATATTATTGTTGTCATCGAGTATCTCTGGGATGGTCTACCTCCGGGATATTCACTATGAATGTTTCTTTTAAAGCCCTTTATGCGGTGTCGCTCAGACGCCCGACTGTGACATTTCTTTTAAAGCCCTTTATGCGGTGTCGCTCAGACGCCCGACTGTGGCATTTCTTTTAAATCCCTTTATGCGGTGTCGCTCAGACCCCCGACTGTGGCACTTCTTTTAAAAGCCCTTTATGCCGTGTCGCTCAGACGCCTGACTGTGGCATTTCTTTTAAAGCCCTTTATGCGGTGTCGCTCAGACGCCCGACTATCGCATTTCTTTTAAAAGCCCTTTATGCGGTGTCGCTCAGACGCCCGACTGTGGCATTTCTTTAAAGCCCTTTATGTGGTGTCGCTCAGACGCCCGACTGTGGCATTTCTTTTAAAGCCCTTTATGTGGTGTCGCTCAGACGCCCGACTGTGGCATGTTTGTTTTTTATTTCATAATTTTAATATTGCTAAGTTATTGCATATTCATAATTAACATGCTTGCACGCATCAGAGTTATATTTATCTTTTGTGATTGACAGAGTATAAAATATTTTCAACACATCGTTGTTATATTATACCCGCGTTCATAATGTTTGCGAGTACATTCAAAGTACTCACTGGCTTGTCCCTGGCTATTGTCTTGGCCAGATTTCTGGCGCGGAAAGGAGCAACCATGTTGACAGCCCCGGAACCTAAGCAACGGTGATAGCAGTCTCGGGAAGATAGGAGTTAACCTGGTCAGCTGGTCCCGTGGGAAATGGAGTCCCATAGACACTGATGTTTCACAACCCGCTTCCGTCATCAACCACTAGAAACCATTTGTTGTACTCACAGACCAGAATGGTCTTGTACTACATATTTGAAATTTGGCTTGGAATTTTTGTATCAAGTTGGTGCCTCATTAGCTAAGAGTCATCCTGGGGCTGGTGAGCACAACGACCAGTTTCTGGATTTTAATACCTAGAAAACCGGTTGCCACAGTCTGTCATGTACGACCATGGCAACGAGCCCGAGCACGTGTTCTAGCCTTTGCTCGTCTCACCTGAGCATGCATCCTCAGCCGAGTCCACTTGGCATCACCGATGTCCTCACTTGTTGCTCCGCTACACGCACGCACACCTTGCTCGCGCACATCCTACTGGCCTTGCCCGGTCCTTTCATAGCCGAGCCCATGGCCAGGGAGCTTGCCTAGCCCCTTGCACCATGCCTCACATGCACACACTCGCTCGCATCTGGCCGCGTGCACATGTGCGACCGTCAGCATGCCTGCAAGCACTCATGCGGCCTCCTCCCGCACGCGCGCTGCAACCTACGCCTCCGTTGATCTCCGCCGCGAGTACGGCCAAGGCCGGCCCTTCGTTTCTGTAGTTTTTCAGTCAGGTTCGCTCCAGTGGTTGGTTCAGTTAGATCTGGCCTGCACTTTGAACACAATTCACATGATGTCTTTTTGGTTGGCGTAGCCCGTTTGCAGCCAAGAGAGCATAGTTTGAGTCCCAGGCACCACACATTTTTGTTGCTTGGCCATTTGATTTATTTTTCAATGTCACACTAACGCTTTGGCCCCACTGCCATGTTGACCCGTCCATGTTGACTCGCTTGACACCCCTCCTAACCCCACTTGTCACTGGTAGTAGCTGCCCCACCCTCGTCTATCTGTTGCGGTTGTTTTTCATTCAGATAAAACTGCACTCATTTCAGCATACTGTAGCATTTTGCAAACTTCATATTAATTTATCCATGCATCCAAATAGATCATGTCATATATGTAAAATGCCTAGTTTTTCATGTACTTTCATAATTTGCAATTTTCATCCCTGTTAAAAATATATTTAAAATTGTTGTGTGTAATAATTGGCATAAATGACATGTTAAAATGGTTTATTTCATAACTAAATAACCGTAGCTCCAAATTTAACAAACTTTATATGTATCTGGGGTAGGAAAATGCATAGCTTAACATGATGCACTTACTTTGGCTGTTTAACAACTCTAAAATACGGTTTAGGCAGAACAGGAGCAAGATTTGAAATATGCATACGGAGATTTTTCCGGTTTTGTTGTTCGTTGTACCGGCCCCATTTAAACTTGCCTAGATAGGTAGTTTTATTATGCTTCACCTTTTGCCATGTTAACAACATTTAACCTTGTCATGCATCATACTTGGTTGTGCATCATGCCTTGGTCATGTGCTGTTTGTTTACTATGTTGTTTGCGTCTTTCCGGTTGTGCTTCTTGTCGATAGTTCATGTTTTGTCGCAATCATGAGGATTCGTTCGACTATTCTTGGTTCATCTTCGTGGCTTCATATTCTTCATGGACGCGTTCTTCTTCCTAGCGGGATTTCAGGCAAGATGACCGTCACCTTGGATCTCATTACTATCGTTGCTTTGCTAGTTGCTTCGTTCTATCGATATGCTGCGCTACCTATCTCTTGTTGATAAAGCCTCCCAAACTGCCATGTCAGCCTCTAACCTTTTCACCCTTCCTAGAAAACCGTTGCTTGGCCATGTTACCGCTTTGCTCAGCCCCTCTTATAGCGTTGTTAGTTGCAGGTGAAGCCGAAGATTGCTCCATGATGGACAGGATTATGTTGGGTATCACAATATCTCTTATTTAATTAATGCATCTATGTACTTGGTAAAGGGTGGAAGGCTCGGCCTTATGCCTCGTATTTTTTTCCACTCTTGCCGCCCTAGTTTCTGTCATACCGGTGTTATGTTCCTTGATTTTGCATTCCTTACGCGGTTGGGTGATTTATGGCACCCCCTTGATAGTTTGCTTCGAATAAAACTCCTCCAACAAGGCCCAACCTTGGTTTTACCATTTGCCTACCTAAGCCTTTTTCCCTTGGGTTTCCGGAGCCCGAGGGTCATCTTTATTTAACCCGCCCCCCGGGCCAGTGCTCCTTCGAGTGTTGGTCCGAAACGGGCAGACTGCGGGGCCACCACGGGGCAACTCGAGGGCTGGTTTTACTCGTAGGTTGACCTATCCGGTATGCCCTGAGAACGAGATATGTGCAGCTCCTATCGGGATTTGTCGACACATCGGGCGGCTTTGCTGGTCTTGTTTTACCATTGTCGAAATGTCTTGTAAACCGGGATTCCGAGACTGATCGGGTCTTCCTAGGAGAAGGAATATCCTTCATTGATCGGAAGAGCTTGTGATGGGCTAAGTTGGGACAACCCTGCAGGGTTTAAACTTTCGAGAGCCGTGCCCGCGGTTATGTGGCAGATGGGAATTTGTTAATGTCCGGTTGTAGAGAACTTGACACTTGACTTAATTAAAATGCATCAACCGCGTGTGTAGCGGTGATGGTCTCTTTTCGGCGGAGTCCGAGAAGTGAACACAGTCTTGGGTTATGTTTGACGTAAGTAGGAGTTCAGGATCACTTCTTGATCATTGCTAGCTTCACGACCGTTCCGTTGTTTCTCTTCTCGCTCTTGTTTGCATATGTTAGCCACCATATATGCTTAGTCGCTGCTGCAACCTCACCACTTTACCCCTTCCTTACCCATTAAGCTTTGCTAGTCTTCATACCCATGGTAATGGGATTGCTGAGTCCTTGTTCCTCACAGATTACAACAACAACAGTTGTTGGTGCAGGTTATGTGATGATCTTGACGCGAGGGCGATGTTCACTTGTTTTGTAGTTCTTCTTCTTCTTCTTCTTCGATCAGGGTATAGGTTCCAGGTCGGCAGCCTGGGCTAGCAGGGTGGATGTCGTTGAGTTTCTGTTTGTGTTCATCCGTAATCGGATGTTGCTCTAATGTATGTTGTATTGATGTATTCTTGCGGCATTTGTATGCCTTGTATGTATCCCCGTCTATTATGTAATGTTGATGTAATGATATCCACCTTGCAAAAGCGTATCAATATGTTGTTCTATCCTTGGTGGGACCTTCAAATCTCTTTAGGATAGTATCGCATATTGGGCGTGACACTTAGCCAGGTGGCAACCTGGACTAGCTCGGTGGCGAGGACGCACTCGGTAATCATGTAGTGGGACACGGAGGTCGCCACCACATTATTATCAAGCGGGTGGAAAAAGATCTGTACTCATCCAAGAAATAGGATAGCGGGGAAACTGAGGCTGCTGACATTGCCCTTTCTTGATAACTAAGATCATTAAGGGTTGCCAACACGACAAAATAAAAGAACGATCTGGAATAGAAGAATGTCCATCACCGAAACGATAGACGGGACTGAAAGAAAGACATCGGCGGTAATACCAGAGCACCATTTTTGCAAACAGTGTCGGGATCACTTGGCATCACTCTGCTGGGACAGAAATGACACCAAACACCGAAAGAAAAAGGAACTGGAGAAATGCAAAGGTTGAGCCGTAGTGGATCCGAACCGATGCCATCTACACTCACCAGACAAACCATTAGTAACAAATAATAATTCTATATGCATGCTATGCAACAAACAAATGCAGCAACCAAATGCAATAAACAAGCCAGACTCTATACTACCGATTTCTACCGGTTTAGACCGCTCGCGCTGACTAGGGCGTCCTACAGCCAGACCTGCTTTGATACCAACCCTGTGGCACCCCGGCTCAGAGAAACCGGAACACCCCATATTCCAGCCCAGAGATCGAGAAAAAGTCTCTAGAATACGACACTGCTTGACATAGAACAAATCAGCTCTTATTACAAGAATAATAATACACGGGTATGATGTTACAAAGAATCACATCAGCAATACGACACTACGCCTGCGATACTACACTTCCTTTATGCTAGAAGTGGAACAACTCGAAGAATCGGAAATCTTCTAGCAGCGGAACAACGACGAAGGTGGTGAACTCCACTCTACAGGGACTCTGACTGGGACACGATCTGGCTCGCATGAACGGGAACCACGACAAGCAATCAAGCAATCACGACATCACCTGCAATCTGGCATGACACGCCAGGTTAGTACATTAAATGTACTTGCAAGTTCACAACAACCAAAAATATCAAGGCAAGACAACAACATAGCATTAAGCAGGTTAATTAAATTAACAGCTACCATGATACAACAGCAACTACTAAGCGTGATATGAAGCTACTACAATACTGATAAATCACCATCTCAAATCTCCATAACCAGATCTCTCTTGGCTAACCGGCCAAGCAATATACCATCTCGATCACCTCGTGATCAAAACCAAAGGGTGATCTTTCCAGCGATCACAACCATGACAAACACTTGGTCTCAAACGGTGATCTTTCCGGCGATCACTACCATGACCAACACTTGGTCTCAAACGGTGATCTTTCCGGCGATCACTACCACGACCAACACTTGGTACTCAACATCATCAACGTCCACATATAAATATCCACATATAAATCACCTATATGTCATTCCGTCATGTGAGTGTTGATCGAACAGTTTGACCTCGTAAGAACCCATGCCCATGACCGAGGATGCGACTATCGATAAATTAAACACACACACTCTGCAGAGGTAGCACACTTTACCCACACCACAGAACCCATGGCCTCGCACTCCCATTCGGGTGGACAAACGGTGTTCCGACAAAACCGATCTACTGCCATGACACTCTCCCGGCAACTCCAACTCACTCCCCACTGGGCTAAGTCATGGGTGGCCCCGTGTCTACCAAATACACAATGACCACCTTTGTGGCCAAAATATAAATGATCCCACAAGGGGACAAGAGCTCTCAATACCAACTACGGGCACACAAGGTTATGTCTGCTTACCGGGCCAGGGTACCGCACACCCATAACCTTCCCTCGTTGGAGGCGCCGGCAAGATACACGGCAATAGCGTCTCCTTAGGGCCTTACCATAAAGGCAAATGTGGTTGCACTGGAGAAAGCCCGGTTCAGTGGCACCTGACCAACTTAGGTGGTCCATGTGCGCCATCACGTTCAGCTTAGTGGATCGGCTCAAGTGTGCGGCTACAGCCGGGGTCCTCCCAATGCTTTGTTCCCCAGTCATCAGCAATGTGCAAGTTACCAGGACCAACGTTCTGTTCGTCGAGACGTTCAACAATCCCAAGTGCCATATGACCAGCTTCAGCCGACCAAGCCTTTCTTAGGAGTCACTGACGGTTCCACCACCCCAATAGGGTAGGTCTGCCTCCCCGTCACCTTTGGAAAACGCAAGAACTACCGTACCGAGCTCATCGACTTCGATGTTGCCCAGATTCGCCTACCATACAATGCCATCCTCGGGTATCCATCCCTGGCCAAGTTCATGGAAGTGACTCATCATGGTTACAATATCCTCAAGATGTCGGGAAGCGGCAGAGTCATCACAGTACCCAGCGAAGAGAAGGATGCGGTGTGCTCTCTCGAGCGTGCCTTCCAAGCTGCATCAGTCGAGGACCCAAACAGCAAGAGCGGGAACCCTCTCGAGGAAGTTCCCAAGAAGAAGAAGACATCTCCCAGCTCAAGGCCTCAGGAGGCAGGCATCTCTGGAGGCACCGCGCTAGGATCTGTGCCCGTCCAAGGGGCGCCTCCCTCCATCGCATAGGAAGGCGCGCCCGGTGCCCTCCTCGAGCAAGGCTTGGGGGCTCTCTCCTGGAGGGCCTCAGACTTTGCCAAGATCACGAGGGAGGCGCTCGGGTACCACTTGGAGGCGTGCTTTGCAGCATGTTTCCCTAAGGAAGGCATGAGGAAAGGAGGGGCCAACCCTCAGGAGTTCATCACCAAGGTCACTTAGGAGCTGCAGGAATCGAGAGTCATGCGCTGCCATCACCACCTACCCGGCATAGATCCCCATCCAGGAGAGGATGGCGGGCTGCGCGTCTGGATCGACTACCCAGGGCTCAACCGAGTCGCGTCTCAGGAGTGTTTCTGGCCTTCGCGCGTGGGACGTTGCGAGGGTCCTCCTCATAGCTACGTTTGCATACCTTCCGGTCTGCCGAACGCGGCTGCTGCTCACCAGCGCCTAATGTGGAGCATTCTGGAAGCTTAGGAGGTCAGGCACCACGCGTTCCTGGCGGAGATGGAGATGGACCTTGAGGAGCCGCCCGGACCCCCAGAGGCTCCCGAGGCTCAGGGCTCCGGAGGCTCGTGAGGGTCGGCTTCTTCACCGCGCATCGTCAGCTACTCCAACACCCGCTCTGCAATGATATCAGGTGACATCTTTCAAGTTTCATTTCAGCTAGGAGCACCCTCAGGGCTGCATTATTCCCAGGTCGCGCGGGTCCGTCCCTGCAGCATGTATCCGTTTTTCTTCTGTCTTTAATTCACTTTGCTGGGGGCGCCCCTCGGGCTACATCATCCCCAAGCCGCTCGTGCCTGACCAAGTGGCATGTATCTTTCCTGTATCTAGCTAAGCTGATTTGCTCTTCACGCTTAACCTGCCAATGATAATCATATGCTCGATTGACACCTACCTTTGGAGCCGCTTGCTCTGGCACGGCGCTTGCGCACGGGTCCGTCCCTGCAACATCGTCAAATCTGAGTGGTCGAGCTCTGGCCCATGGTAGCCCCGCAAGCGCTACCTCACCAGGCCCTCAGTGCCCTCGTCACCCGCTCGGAGCAACCAATGGCTGGCCGACAATCGTAATGGCAACCCTTGCTTCTCTCGTGTTGGCTCACAGGAACTACCTGAGGAATAACATGGGGGGCATTGCGGGCTCTCTCTTTATCTTACCCGTGAGATCCGCTCGCGCGTTAAAGGGGGGGGCTCCTAAGCATCACGACTCAGGAGCTCTTATTGGCTCTCCAGCCCTCACCCCTGGCCTTGTCCACGGCATCGCGACCTGGCATACCAGCGGCGACTGAGCTCACTCGAGGGCCGGGACCTGAGGACGTAGAGCACGAAGGAGAGTGCAGGGAAGGGAGGAGAAGCCCACTAAGGCCTGACCCAGCGACATCCCAGCTGCCGACACACAGGTTCGGCACCTCACGAAGGAATGACTCCAAGCTTTCGAGATAAGTCATGCTCCTAGAACATCTAATCGATGCGACACCAAACCCTCACTTAATGCGGCCTTGTGACAACGACGTTGCCTTCCTTTCTCGCCTTGCAGCGGCTGCTTGAGCGCTAAAGGGGACCTCCTGAGCAACGCGCCTCAGGGCTCTTACTGGACCTCGGGCCACTCACCTCCTGGCCTTGACCACGACATCGCGACCTCGCATACCAGCGACGACTGAAGCCTGCCTGGGGACCGGGACCTGTCAGCGTAGAGCACCAAGCCATCGTGATGTTAGAAAGGGGAACTGAGCCGGGACAGGACAAGCATCTTGCACTACTTCATAACAAGGATGATATCAATAAAAGACACGACAGACGCTTTACATGCCCCCACGGGGTACTTCCTCGATTCCTCACAGGAAACAAAAAGCACAAATCCTAAGGAGCCCTAACTACATGCGCTTCCACGGCCGACACCATCATCAACAGTGGGCCACAAAGCGTCGGCGCCAACCCCATCCAGATCAGCCGCGTCGGCGGCCTGGTGCAGCTACCTTGCTCCGGGTGCCGCACGAGCTTGGGTGCTCGTAGCTGTTGTCGCTCATCTCCGGAGACACGAGAAATCTCGGGAGAGTCGCAATACCCTACAACATCTCTGCTGCTGCCAGAGGAGCTACTGAGGAAGCGGAGGGCAGGCCTGGCCCTTGCCATGCCGGCGTCCTGGCCGCCTCCTCTGGGGCAGCACTCCAGTTGGCGTCCTTCCGCGTCGAATACTTTGAAGAGCATCAAGGAGGCGCCATCATATTCAAAATGAATCAGAAAGGCACCCCCTGTTCGGCAGACCCGGGCGATCTCGCCCCAGCCTCTGGCCATGTAGACCTTGCCCAGAGCGATGACCTCAACCTCCGCCCCGGTTGAGGGGGTACCGCAGTCGGCGTGCTGCAGCTAGAGCTCAAGAGGCCCCCTTGGCGGCATCTCAAAGGCAAAGGAAGGAGGAAGGTAAATCCAGGATCTTGGAGGCATGGCGGCGTGAAGCACGAGCTCGTGAGAGGAGTCCGCGGCATGGACTCCAGGAGCTACGGCGCGCACCGCCGTGACTCGTCGGCGTCACCGACGGCGCTGGCGGTGGCGCTCGGCGTCCTCTTCTCCAGGGCCCTCAGCCCAGGCATACAGAGGGAGCGGAAACCCACGAGGTGGCCGCTCGTACCAAGGCCTCGACGCCTCCGGCCGAGAAACCTCGTTGCGGCGGCAGGGGACCGGCCACTTCTTTGGCGGGAGCAGGTCGGGCCCCTCTCAGGGGGCCTTTCCTTTCTCCTCGGCTGAGAACCAGCGGATCGGTGCCATTGTCATCAACAAGGAAGAAGGAGCGGCGCAAGAAGAGATGGACTGCGGGTGCTCACGCCTCTCCGTACTTATAGTCTAGAGGATGCCAACCATCGACCTCCACGATCGCAGGTAATCATGACTCATTTTTGCATCCAGGGACTCATCAAATCGGGCAGTTGCCGAGGCAGCGTAGGGAAGTGGAGACGCCCACGTCCAATCAACCGCCATGGGGAGACTAAGGACGCAGGCTGATGGGGCCTGCGACGCTCCGCACTTTCCCTTTCGCTTCATCGCTAAGCCAAGTACGAGCACGTCTTGGGCCCGAGGGCTACTGTCGGCGTTCTAGGAACGGGGGTCCCAAGACTTGCCTCCCTGCGGCCTGCGGCATGGCTCAAGTTGTAGCCTAGTACGGCCCATCTTCATCGACTCAAGCTCAAGAGCCTCGTGGGGCGTACAACGCAAGGCTTCCTCAGGAACGGCCTCACCAGCTCAGCTCGCAAGGAGGCGGAGAGATCAAGGCAGGGGTACCTCGCGAGGTGCTCGTGACGCAAGCCATGATGATCGAGACCAGGCGGGCGCCGGCCTGTGTAGTGTCCTTGTTTCCTCTTTCGTGCAAAGGGGGCAACTGCAGGCACAGAGTACCGAGGCATCAAGCAAATGTTACCATTTCGGTGCAATGAGAGCAAGACCAGCAGAGCGGCAGGACGGAGGTCACCATGGAGCCCAAGGCGCGTCATCGCCAACACCTTTGGTAGCTGAAGACCAACTTTAGTGACGATAACTTGTACTAGATGTTCCCCTTCAAAATGGCCGTTGTTGGCACCCTTCCCTGTCAATATTTGGGAAGAGGACCAGGGCCTCTATATATAGAGATAGCCACCACAGTAGAAGGTATCTAGATCTCACCTAGAGCCAACAAAGATGGAGCAATTCCTCTTCAAGCACATCACCACAAGAACACCCCTCGCGAGGCTGTTCTTCCTTTGTACTGTTCATCATCAGCCCTTGAGGCAATCCACCACACCACACACTGGATTAGGGTATTACACTAAAATGGTGGACTGAACCAGTATAAGCCTTATGTCCCTTGTGTTGTTCATCATGTAGCTTAGATTCGCAGCGTGACGTTGGGACGTGGAGCCGTAGGGGGAAGATCTTCGCGCGCACCCCGGAGTTTGAACCTTAAGGGTTTTGCCGGAACCCGATATCGACAGCAACGTGATTACTCATCAACTGCAAACATAACTCCTAGTAATCCAAACAATAGCATGGCTTCAACAAGATCAAAATAATACTCTGAGAAAATGCCATGCACAAATCACAAGTAGCTAAAACAATATTTTAAACAAGTTTAAACAAATTAAACCATGTCACTGCATTACATGATGCAAATGGAGGGTGTGGCTTTCCTGGGGTGGAAGAAAGCACCGGGAGAAAGTGCGAGAAACTCGCGGAAAGAATTGCCGGAAATCTTTCTCTCTTGGAGGGGGATGAATAAGGGCAAGGGCATAATGGTCATTTTCACAGTGTCAAACCATAGTGAATATGAAACCAACAAAACAGGCTTGACGAATCGAAGAAGTGAGCGTTGGTTTCACCTTAAACGGAGTTACGGTTGCGGAGTTATGAGGGTTTGACTGCCAGGGACCTATCTATAAAATTTACCCACAAATAAGTCCCTGAGTGGCGAGGCGGGACCGGGGCTGGTCAACACTGACGTGCGGGTCCCACGCGGGTGGGCCCCGCCACTTATCCAAGCGGGACCTGTGGGGTCAACACGTGAGGGACTGACGTGCGGGGCCCGCAGCTGGCTGGCAGGGAGGGCGTCATCTTCCTCGCCTCCTCTCGCTCGCTCGCGCGAACAGAGGGAAGGGCCGGCGTCGGCAGCCGTGATTGCAGCTCCGGCCACCAACGGCGACGCCCGACCTACCATTGGACTCAGGGAACAGAGGCGGACCTGCCTATGGGTGGCGCGGTCGCCAGAGATGTCGGAGGCGAGCGACGCATCACCCGCGGCGGACGACGGCTTTGGGTAGATGCGGGCATGGCGACGTGGCTGCTGTCGGATGTTGGGTTCCGGCAGACCCTTAAGGTTCGACACTCTAGGGTCCGCGCGAAGTTCTCCCCCCTACCAATCCACGTATGATCGCCTCGCGAGAATCTAAGCTAAACGATGAACAACACGAGGGACACAAGATTTATACTTGTTCGGCCACTGTTGTGGTGTAATAGCCTACTCCAGTGTGTGGTGTTATGGATTGCCTCAGGGGCGGATGATCAACAGTACATGGAAGAACTGCCTCGCGAGAGGTGTTCTTGAGCTGATGTGGTGTTCTACTTGGGGTCAATATACCCGTCCCTAGATGATCTCTCTCTACAGTGGTGACTAGCCCTATTTATATGGGCCCTGGTCCTCTTCCCAAATATTGAGCGGGTAGGGCACCAACAACGGCCATTTTGAAGGGGAACATGTAGTACAGGTTATCCTGACTAAAGTTAGTCTTCGGCTGCCAAAGGCACTGGTGATGATGCCGTCTTGGGCTCCACGGTGACCTCCATCCTGCCGCTCTGCTGGTCTTGGTCACGTTGCACTGAAATGGTAACCTCTGCCTGATGCCTCGGTACTCCACGCCTGTGCTTGCTCCCTTTGCACCAAAGAGGAAACAAGGACGTTGCGCAGGCCAGCGCCCGCCTGGTGCCTGCCTGGTCTCGATCGTGATGTCTTGCATCACGAGCACCTGGTGAGGTATCCTTGCCTTGATCTCTCCTCCTCACTGCGAGCCTGCCTGGCGAGGCCGCTCCTGAGGAAGCCTTGTGTCGTCCGCCCCGCGAGGCTTGGCCCCTCGCGAGGGTCCTGAGTTTTGCGCTGATGAAGATGGGCCGTACTGGGTCACCACTTGAGCCACGCCGCAGGCCGCAGGAAGGCAAGTATGGGGACCCCCGTTCCCAGAACGCCGACAGTAGCCCTCGGGCCCAAGGCGCGCTCGGACTTGGCTTAGCAGAGAAGCGAAGGGGCAAGTGCGGAGCGCCGTGGGCCCCATCAGCCTGCCGCATTGGGTGCCGCGTGGCAGTTGATTGGACGTCGGCGCCTCCGCTTCCCCATGCTTCCTCGGCAACTGATTGACTTGACAAGTCCCTGCATGCAGAAATGAGTCATAATTACCTGCGATCATGGAGACCGACGGTTGGCCTCCTCTGATTATAAATGCGGGAGGGCGCAGGCCCCTACGGTACAGCTTCCTCCTTGCTTCTTCTTTCTCCCCATCCCAGCTGCTCGCCGTGTTCTATGGCGCCGCCGAAGAGGTTTTCAGACACAGAGAAAGGAAAGGCTAGTCGGGAAGGGCCTGACTCTCCCCCGCCCAAGCGCGGCCGGGGTCGTCCCCGCAAGCATCCTGTGACCCCCGCAGCGGCTCCCCCCGGTTGCGGCTGCGGTCTCCCGCATGGCGATGGGTGCCTGGTGGGTGAGAGGAGGCGCGTCGTGGCCGCACGGCCTCCCAGGCTGGGCTTCCATTTGGCGGAGGTGCTGCCGGACTTCGTCGTGTGGTCGGTGGACCCAACCGGCAGCTGGCTCCAGCTTCCCCGCTTCTTCGCAGGTGAACTCCCGGCTGGCGCTCCTGGCGGCCTCTGGCTTCAAGTGTGCGGTTGCTGCAGCAGGGCCTCCTGGGCGTCACTGGAGATCTCCGTCGCCGAGAACATGGCTTTGGCCCGCGGCTGGCAAACGTTTACCCGCCCGTGTGGCCTGAGCCGGCGGTGCACCCTGCATTTCAAGTTTGACGGCAATGCCACCCTCTATTTGAGGGTGTTCGGAGAAGATGGCCGCCGCGTTGGGTGCTGCCCCGAAGGTGATGACAGCGACCGGGCGCCCAGCCTCGGCGATGGACGAGATGAAGACGAAGGTGGGCGCATGGCCGGCGGTGTTCGCAGTTCGCCAAGCTTCGGCGGCTCCCCTTCTGACGACAGCTCCTCCAGCTGCGGCCGTGACCAGCCGCTGCGCTCGCCTTGAGAGGGGTAGTGGGTCATCCCATCGTCGCGCCTCGGTGAAGCGTGAGGAGGGGTCTGACTGAGCTCCGGAGGGCGGCGTGCATCCCCCTCCACGAGTCGTCGTCGGGCAAGCCGCGTTTATTGTTTTTTCTCCTTTTCCTGCATAGAGAGAGAGAGAAGTGTGGAGCCCCGCAGGGGCTTGCTGGACTGTTGCCTTTAATTGTCATGCTATTTCCCTTATTCCCATGCCATGTTGAGGTATTGCGTGCTCGTGCGTAAGAACAACTTAGGTTGGGGGAATCATTGCAGTCTTCGCCTCGCGAGGCTCCCGCCTGCGGTCGTGTCGAGCGTCTTGGGGCCGGCAAAAATTAGCCGGAGGGATAGCTTTCAGGCCCTAGTTGTGAGGGCGACCGACTCGTGTCCTGCGTTCGCATCGCGATGCCCGTGGGGCATGGACCGGGAGGGGTGCTCCTACTGTGAACTTGAGTAGGGAAACCTCACGAAATTAGGCCGGAAGATACTCGCAAGGGCGCCCGCGCAGCCCCCTCGTGAGGCTTGCGAAAGAGAAGATAAGACGAGCAAGGAACAAAGATAAGAGAGCACGGGCCGGGGATGGCAAACGACGCTAAAAGCAACTCCAACAAAGTTTTGAACAAGAGTGAACAAGCCAACTACAGAAAGCAAATGAAAAGCCGCGTCCGGCACCTAATCTAGTCGTCGACATCTTCTCCCCAGCGCGGAGCTAAGTGCTGCCACTTGGCGTGGATGGGAGCCGCCCAGGCCTGAGGGCGGCTCTCCGGAGACTCCGGGGCGTGTACGGCCCCAACTCATTATTATGTGAGAGTGTCACGAGTGGCGAGCTTCACAGGCATTGGCCTTCTTCACAGGCACCAGGCCTTTTCTTGAGGTGATAAGCTTCACAGGCGTTGCCTTCTTCACAGGCACCGGGCCTTTTCTAGGCGCGATAAGCTTCACAGGCGCTGGGCCTTCTTTACAGGCACTAGGCCTTCTTTACAAGCACTGGGCCTTGTTTCAAGGGTAAAACTTCCAGAGGTGCTGAATGTTCCACGCGTTCGGGATGGGCACCCCATCCTGGGTCTCCAAGAGCGCGGCACCAGGTCTGGAAACATGAACAACCTTGAACGGGCCCTCCCACATGGGCGAGAGCTTTTGCAGCCCTTCCCTGGAGAGCACGCGCCTGAGCATGAGGTCACCTACCTCGAGGGTCCTGGGGCGGATGTTGTGGCAGTGATACCGTCGCAACGCCTGTTGGTATCTCGCCGCTCGGAGCGCAGCCTCCCGATGTTGTTCCTCCCCCAACACGAGATCCATGCCCCGCATGGCGTCTTGTTGTGCTTCATCGAAAGCCAGGACCCGCGCGGAGCGATGCCTGACATCGTGAGGGAGGACCGCCTCAGCTCCGTAGACGAGGAAGAACGGGGTTTCGTCAGTCGACTTGGTAGCGGTTGTGCGGATGGACCATAGCACGGACTGGAGCTCGGCGTACCAGCCCCTCCCGCAGGCCTCCAGCTTCTTCTTGAAGGTCCTAGTTTTGAGGCCTTTGAGGACATCTGCGTTGGCACATTCGGCCTGGTCGTTGCTCTGTGGGTGTGCCACCGAAGCGTAGCATATCTGCGTTCCAAGGTTAGCACAATATGTTTTGAAGAGATTGCTGGTAAACTGCGAACCGTTGTTGGTGATGATGCGATTAGGCACCCCGAACCGGCTCACGAGGCCCTTAATGAATTTGACCACTGAGCCAGCTAGGATAGTGCAGACAGCTTCCACCTCTGCCCACTTTGTGAACTTGTCAATAGCGACGTAAAGGTAGCGGTAGCCCCCTGGCGCCCGGGGAAATGTGCCCAGGATGTCTAGTCCCCAAATAGCGAACGGCCATGAGAGGGGAATGATTTGTAGGCCCTGAGCCGGCTGATGAATCTGCTTGGCGTGGAATTGACAGGCTTCACAAGCCTTCACCAGCTCGATTGCGTCGTTGAGTGTTGTTTGCTAGTAGAACCCGCTGCGAAACGCCTTGCCAACGAGGGTCCGTGAAGACGAGTGGTACCCACAGCCTCCACCGTGAATGTCCGCCAGCAACTCTTTCCCTTGCTCCCTAGAGATGCAACGCAGGGAAATATCATTTGGCCGCTTCCAATAGAGCTCTCCGTCTTGGATGCAGTAGGTCGTGGCCTGCCATGCCACGCATTCCGCGTCCTCCTCCTTCTCTAGCAGAATCCTTTGCATTAGGCAATCTTTGAACTCAGCGGTCCAACATTCCTCCTGAGGCTCTAGCACCAGGAGTAGGCACGCTCCTGAGGTCGGTCCATAGGCCGGGGCTCCCGAGGCAGGCGGTTGAGGGAGCTCCTACCAAGGCTGCGCTGTGCTTGATAGTGACGGTACTGCTGAAGGTTTGAAGAGTTGTTCCTCGAAGACGCCGGGCTCCTAAGGCAGCCGCCTGGACGCCCTCCTGGCGATGTCATCAGCCTCTTGATTGGTGCCGCGAGGCACGTGCTACAACTCCAACCCCCAAAACTGTTTCTCCATCCTGCGGACCTCCACAAGATATGCTTCCATGTGTTCGTCCTTCGGCTGGTACACCTTGTTGGAGAAGTTGATGAGGAGTTGTGAATCGCCCTTGATAATGAGGCACTTTACCCCCAAGGCGGCTGCAGCTTTCAGGCCTGCTATCAAGCCCTTGTATTCTGCTATGTTGTTGGAGACCTTCTCTCCATGCTAGAAACAGAGTTGCACTGCGTAATAGAGCTTGTCCTGAGTGGGGGATATGAGTACTGCGCCAGCCCTCGTGCCATGTCGCGAGAATGCTCCGTCAAAATACATGACCCAGTCGTCCGGTGCTTCACTTCCTGGGGAAAGCGATCGATCCTCGCCCGCTTCGTGCCCTGGTGCCTCCATCTATTCCGCCATGAAATCTGCAAGCGCGGCCCCCTTGATGACCCTGGTCGTGCTGAATTCCAGCTGAAATGCTTGCAACTCGATGTTCCATTCAGCGACCCGTCCACCTGAGTTGGGGCTCCTAAGCACCCTTTCCAAGGGATATGCCGAGACGACCTTGATGGGGTGACCTTGAAAGTAGTGCCACAGCTTGCGTGAGGCCACTAGTAGTGCGAGCAAGAGTTTCTGAGGCATGGGGTATCGTGCCCTTGCGTCCCACAGCACCATGCTAACGATGTACATGGGATGCTCGACGAGGTTGAGGGTGTTGTCGTGGCCCGCGTCTTCCGGAGGTCGAGGCGCGTCCCGAGATGGCGAAGCCCTAGTGCTTGGTTGCCTAGCGGGGCTTCTTCCGCCCTAGCTGCGTCCCCCTACTGAGGCTGATCCCCGTCTTCCGCGGTCGTGGTCTTCGTGAGGCTTTATTGGCCTTGTGCTGCTGCGGCCGGGGTTGCGACCGACGCGGTCTTGACCCGGCGCTCTTCCCTAATCGCCACCAGTGTTGCGCTAGCGGAGTAGGGCGTGGCTGCAAGGTAGAGTACCAAGCGATCCTGAGGGCGCGGAGCCACCATTACCGAAGGGCTGGTCAGGTACTTCTTGAGATCGTGGAATGCTTTGTCAGCCTCTTCAGTCCATTCGAACGGGCCCTTCTTCTTCATCAGCTTAAAGAAGGGTAGTGCTCTCTCTCCCAGCTTGGAGATGAAGCATGCCAACGCGGTTACTCGCCCTCTGAGCTTCTGCATTTCTCTGAGGGTCTTCGGCAGACTCATGTCTTCGACTGCCTTGACCTTCTCTGGGTTAGCCTCGATACCTCTGTGGGACATGAGGAACCCCAAAAGCTTGCCTGAAGGGACTCCGAATACACACTTCTCCGAGTTGAGCCGTAGGTCCACTTCGCGAAGGCTCGCGAAGGTTTCTTCCAGGTCCTGTATCAGGGTCTTCACCTCCCGAGACTTCACCACGATGTCTTCGACGTAGGCCTTGGCGTTCATCCCGAGGTGCCGGCCCAAGGCGATGTGCATCAGTCGCTGAAAGGTCGTTCCCGCGTTGCGCAACCCAAACTGCATGTAGGTATAGCAGTATACTCCACACGGGGTCTGGAAAGCCGTTTTCTCCACATCTTCTACTGCCATCTTAATTTGGTGATAGCCCGAGAAGGCATCCAGGAAGCACAACAGGTCGCACTCGGCGGTGGAATCAATGATCTGGTCGATGCGAGGGAGCGGGAATGGATCCCAAGGGCGGGCCTTGTTGAGGTTGGTGAAGTCGACACACATGCGCTCCTTCCCTCCCTTTTTTGGCGCAACGACAGGGTTGGTCAACCATTCAGGATAGCGAACCTCGTGAATGACACCTACAGCCTCTAACTTGCAGGTTTCTTGGACGATGAAGGCCTGGTTCTCGGTGGACTGTCGCCTTTCCTTCTGCTTCATTGGGTGCACGTTGGGGCACACGTTCAGATGGTGCTCAATCACCTCTCTTGGGACCCCTCCTAGTTGATCAGGTTCCCATGAAAACACCTCCTTGTTTGTGTGCAGATTTCACCAGGGCCTCCTCCTGCTCAGGGTCAAGATTGGCGCCTATGGTGAAGGTGGCGGCAAAGGATCCATCTCCGTCGACCGTTACTTGCTTGGTCTCCGCCTTGTCTTGAGTGAACAACTTCTTCTTCTTGGTCGACGCAGCCCCCTTGGGCTCAAGGGTGTCAGGGTTGGTGGGACGCGCCACTGCGGCCGCCTTGAAAGCGAGCTTGAGTGCCTGCAGTGCATCCCTCGCGTCTCCAGAGACGGTAAGGACGCCACTGCTCCCGGGCATATTCATGAGGTTGTAGGCCGGGTGAGTCGCGGCCATGAACTGGGCCAAGGCAGCGAAGCCGAGGATGGCATTGTACAGGAGGCCGATCGGGGTGATGTCTAAGTCGACCAGCTCCGTGTGGAAGTTGTCGTTGGTGCCGAAGGTCACCGGGCCCCAGGGAGTTGGTGGGGCTACCTCCGACGCCTAAGGAGGGCTTGCTAGGTTGAAGTCGCCCCAGCGGCACGTGGAGGAGGCTGAAGTCCTCCACCGAGAGCACGTTGAGGCCGGCCCCGCCGTCGATGAGGGTCCTGGTGACGGCCACCTGGCAGATGGTGGGGGTGCATAGCATCAGAAGCGCGCCCGAACAGGAGGTGTTGGAGGGGTGGTCGTCCGAGCTGAAGGTCAAGTTAGCCTTGGGGGCCACCCAGTCCGGGGGGGCTTCACGGTGCTTGAGGATGGCACCGATCCGGCGGGCGAATGGATTGATGTGGTGGCTCGAAGGTGGCGCCAGCGAGCCGCCTAGGAGAGCTGCGACGGCCGGGGGCACCAGCGCAACATAGTGGGCGAGGAAGAGGCTGTGCAACTCCTCCGAGGAGGCCACAGAAGCTGCTGGCAGGTGGAGCAACCACATGTGTGGGACACCAGTGAGGGCCATGGGCAGCCAGTTGGCCATGACCCTGTCATCGCCCCTGCCTCATTGACGAACTCCTCATACGCCAGCAGGAAAACCAGCGGGTCGGCTGCGCCATCATAGCGCGGCGGCATGTTCGGCTTGAACTTGTTCGGCCACCGCACTTGTCGCAAGGCGGGGGTCAGGGCTCGGAGCCACCCGGTCCACGCGTCGGCGTCGACGGCCAGAGCAGGTGGCGCATTGCTCGCCATGAGGACGGAGCACGGTGCTGATGGAGAGCTAGCCGATGGAAGGGAGAGCTTCAGCGCACCCCTACCTGGCGCGCCAAAAGTTGGATGTTGGGTTCCGGCAGACCCTTAAAGTTCGAACTCTAGGGTGCGCGTGAAGATCTTCCCCCTACCAATCCACATCTGATCGCCTTGCGAGAATCTAAGCTAAACGATGAACAACACGAGGGACACAAGATTTATACTGGTTTGGGCCACCATTGTGGTGTAATACCCTACTCCAGTGTGTGGTGTGGTGGATTGCCTCAGGGGCGGATGATGAACAGTACAAGGAAGAACTGCCTCGCGAGAGGTGTTCTTAAGCTGATCCGGTGTTCTACTTGGGGTGAATCTACCAGTCCCTAGATGATCTCTCTCTACTGTGATGACTAGGCATATTTATAGGGGCCCTAGTCCTCTTCCCAAATATTGAGCGGGAAGGGCACCAACAATGGCCTTTTTGAAGGGGAACATCTAGTACAGGTTATCCTGACTAAAGTTGGTCTTCGGCTGCCAAAGGCACTGGTGATGATGCCGTCTTGGGCTCCACGGTGACCTCCATCCTGCCGCTCTGCTGGTCTTGGTATCATTGCACTGAAATGGTAACCTCTGCCTGATGCCTCGGTACTCCACGCATGTGCTTTCCCCCTTTGCACCAAAGAGGAAACAAGGACGCTGCGCAGGCCAGGGCCTGCTTGGCGCCCGCCTGGTCTCGATCGTCACAGCTTGCGTCACGAACACCTCGTGAGGTATCCTTGCCTTGATCTCTCTGCCTCCTCGCGAGCCTGCCTGGCGAGGTCGCTCCTAAGGAAGCCTTGTGTCGTCCGCCCCACGAGGCTTGGCCCCTCGTGAGGGTCTTGAGATTTGCGCTGATGAAGATGGGCCGTACTGGGCCACCACTCGACCACGCTGCAGGCCTCAGGCAGGCAAGTCTGGGGACCCCCGTTCCCAGAACACCGACAGCTGCTCCGACGGCAAGGCGTGGGGTTGGGGAAGAACGCCGGAGTGGTGGGGGTCTAATAGTGGTGGTATAAGGAGGGGAGAAGCCCGGGGCTTCTCGGATTCGTGCGGAGCCCGATGGCAGCTGTGGCGACCAAAAGAGACGGGGAGGAGCTTCGGGGCTCGGGGGAGAGGCTTGGAGGGGCTAGAGAAGTGCGGGGAGGCCAGTGGTGAGGTCGAGAGTCCTCGGGCTGGGCTTATATAGCCGTGGGCAAGGTGGCTGAGCTGGCACCACCGCACACGCGTGTCTGGCGCCGCAGACGCGTGCTCTCGTGCATGAACTCGGGGGAAGGCGGCAGGGAGACGCAAAGAGGAGCCCACGGTGCAGAGGAGGCCAGGGCGCGCGGGTAAGAAGAAGACGGCAGCAAACAGATCCAAAACGACACTATGCTCTCATGCGCGTTCGGCGGCGAGCGCCGGTGAGGGGTTTTACTGAGAGGGAGAGAGGTCCAGGAGGACGGCGACAATGCGGTAAATCTATTAGACATGCTCGTGCTCGCTGAGATGCCGAGCAGAGGAGAGGCCCGAGCAAGAAGCCATTCTGGGCGCGGCCATGGCTTGCCAGAGAGGCGGTCACCGACCGCACTGGTGCACAAAGTGCCACGAGCGATGCCAAATGATGTCTGGGGTGGAGTCCTTCCTAGGTAGGTTGCAACTGAGGTGGTGACTTGGTGAAAAGCTATGTGGTTAAATGGTAGGCAACCTCTGAAGTTTACTGCAATAAAGTTTATCAACTAAGTGCGATCAACAGAGAATTGCTTGAAGCCAAATAAGTTGTCTAGGGTCTTTAGGCTAGGAAGGACTACAATCCTGGGGAGTTTGAGGAGAAATGGACCAAGATTTAATGTAGTTGCTTCACAACTGCATTTTTGGCCTAGAAATGAAGATAATGTTGGTGCTCTCACATAGAGTATCAACATGGGCTAAGATTGGGCAAAGCTTAATTATTTGGACATATGAAGATGTTGTAAAAAGCTCATGCCAAATGGACAAGCCAAAATGGCACTTGCTTCACAAACATCATTTCTGTCCAGAAACTTGAAATAATATTGGTGATCAAATGGCTCATTGAAAAGATGTTTTATGTGTATAAGAATGATCTGGTAATTTACCAGGACTTTTGAAGCAATATAAAATGCAGTTGCTTCACAACGTGAAAATAATGCCAGAATCAAAGATTTGCTCCCGTGCTCACATAGATGATTGGATGGGGCTGCAAATGGGTGGAGGGGGTTAATATGAGCACATTAAGGAGTGTGAAAAAGTTCAACTCATTTGGGTACTCCTAGCTAAGACTTCCTTCACAAAGCCTTCTGTCTGACAGAAACTTTGAAAATTCCCTGAGGAAGATTGGCTAGGAAAATAAAGTTGAACTTGTGCATGAGGCAATTTTTTGGACATATAAACATGACCAAAAAGGTTGGGAGCCACTAGGAAAAATATAAATCACACTTCCTTCATAAAGTGCCATTTAGGGCAGATTAGAAACATAATTATTGGGGAATTATTTTTGAACTGGCCAAGGAAATGTTTGGGCATATTTGAGCTATATATGACCCAAAGGAATTATGAGAATTAACGCGAAATTTTTCGATGGACAGTAATATAGGTTGCTTCACAACCAAGGGCAGATAGGGTTATTCCTTTAATGAAAAAGGAATTTTCCCTAGAAAATAATTTGAGGGTTTGGTCAAGGAGTTAAGTGACATGATCTTGGCAAGGTTTTGAGAATGATGAGCCACTTGGGAGGGGAAATGAGGATGATTTCCCAGGTGGCAAGGCCACAGAACCACTCCAAAAAGAAAAACAGAGCAAAAACCAAATAAATCAGAAGAAAAAGAAAAGGGCCAAAAACCAGGATGTTAAAAACCTCCCCCCCTTAAAGAAATCTCGTCCTTGAGATTTGGTTGCTCAGGGAACAAGTACGACTTGAGGACACCATTTCCAACTCGGGTATCCTTTTTCCTTTATTTATTGTTCCCACAAGAATTTCAGATGATCAACTTACCTTGCTCTGGGGTGGTTTGCTTCACCTTTCCCAAATTCTGACAGATATTTGCTCACATACCAAATCTTTCTGTTGATGTAAATTTTCTCATATCTGCAGTGATATCCAATAGATCCGAGTATAAATTTTCCTTTGCTCATGAAAACCTTTTTACTTCTGCCATGGGGTTGCTTTAAATAAATGCATGCTTTCTGGCTTCAATAAATGCTGAGAATTATCATGACCATCTTCTGACGGGATTTGACCGCTCACATTTGGCACTGATTTATCTTGATTTATTTCCTTGGCTCAAGCATGAGAAATATTTGACTGTCTTCTGTCGGGAGCGATATAACAGAGTGTCATACCTCAAATATTTACATCTTGAGACTGGCCCTACAGGGGCTGACAGACAAATGCTTTTCCTAACAGACTATCCATGTACTTGATTCTGTCGGTGAGTATACCGGGTCTAAGATGATTGTTCTGCTTTTGATTTTTCTCATGTGGTCGATATACCCATCTGTGGTAACAGGCTGTGATATGCTTTAACACTGTCGCTGAGGTTAAACTGCTGAGTTTGCAAAGGAATCTTTGATCTGATAGAACAGACTTGGATAATCCACACTAACCATGTCAAGCGGGTCAGTGGGATATGAAAATCCTGGTGAAACAGATTAGGCCCTTGAGAGTATGCATTTGGGGATCCATATGGAATAATGGCTTTCAACTACTTGGGTATCCGGACCCTGATGGTCGCGCAAAAATCATCATACCTTTGCTGTCACTCTCATCCTTTTTACCGTCATGATTTTCTTTGTCAGGATACCTTACTGAAATAACTTGGCCACACATGTCCTTGATTCTTCATATGACCAAGGATGTGATTAATATTTTTGACATTATTCCTTGTGCTTGTTTTTCCGACCTGGGTCCACACACATATGACATATACCCGGGGTTTGTAGTTGTATGGAGCTCATTGCTGAGGCCAATCATACAAGAAGGTGACAAGGTTTTATCATATCTCCTTGTCAGTTGAGGGAATAACGACATTGATGACCATTGTCAAGACTGTGGATTCTGTGTTGTCATCTCCAGATATTGTCGCTCATTGCATCACATGATATGCATCTCTGCTTATTTTCCTTTGCCTAACTGGGGAGGTTGTTGAATCCTTACTTTGCTTAGGTATATCTGTTGGATCACTGTCGCACCAGGTATGAGCAACTGATATGACCGGGGATAAATGTTCACCATATATAAGAAGGATATGCCACCGAACACTCGATCCTTGCGTTAGGCATATGTTTTGACGGAATTGTACCTCTGACAAAATTATTGCAAGTCTGGTTCTTGAGCGGTACTGCCATATGTTGGCAACTCATCAGATAATCTCTAAGGACGGTGCAATATTGTGGTACTGATACAGACTGGGTGGCTTACGAGAGAAGCCATCCGAGTAGCTTGTTGAGGAGGACTTGTTAACTTCTGCTCAAATATTTTGTCTGGGTATCATGCAAAAGAAGGCTCTATGGCTTACACACGAAGCTTGCTCTGATTATCATGCTGGAGAAGCCTAAGTTTCGTACTTGAGAAGCTTCTCCTCAGGTTTGCTTGTTGAGAAAAATTTCATTTCCGTCTGTCAAAAGCCTTTACTGAGGTGTCTTGCTGTGAAAGACTGGGTTTCGTGGGCCGGAAATTGTTCACATATCATGCTGAGGAAAATTGAGGAGCCTTGCATAAAAAATTTCTTCCGATGGCGTGTGGAAGGATACTAGATTTTTATATCCAAAACTTCATACTGATATGCAAACTGAAATCCATACACACGTCCACAAATTTCGTACTTGAGAAGCTTCTCCTCAAGTTTGGCTATCTTCATTGAGCGTATCACATTCTGACTTTATTTTGGATAGTAACATATTTCAAGCATCATGCATTGTTGAGCCAAAACTTTGTATATGATCCATACCTCTGTCTGAAAATATATCGCTGATCTTGTACCTGACTTGTCTTGCTGCTGCGAGGATTTTGTACTAATGGGGACTTGATGCTGATAATCAATACAAGACACCGTTGATATTCTGAGCACATATTAATGCCATAATGTAGTTGACTGGGTAGACCATAATGTTTAGCTGAGCTTCTTCCAAACATTTGAAATCCTTATTGCTTCTTCGAGTCCGGTGTTGGTGGATGAGCAACTCTTTATAGGGGAGAATAATGTAACACCGGTACCCAAAAAGAAAGAAGCAAAAGAAAACTTAACTAAACAAAAGCACACAACAACAATCAATTAACACAGAATCAATGTCACATATTACTGCTAGTCACACAATATGCATGCCTACTTAAGCACACAAATCTCGTGGGATCTCCGGTTCTACGATCTAGCATGATGTGATGATGTGCACGAGGATGAATAAATGTGTGGAAGAATTGGTGTAAACAGCGCTACACAAAGTGCTAGCTTAGCCAGGTGGCAACCTGGACTAGCTCGGAGGCGAGGATGCACTCGGTAATCATGCAGTGGGACACGAAGGTCGCAACCACATTATTATGAAGCGGGCGGAAAATGATCCATACTCGTCCAGGAAATAGGATAGCAGGGAAAAACTGAGGCTGCTCACATTGCCCTTTCTTGATAACTAAGATCATTAAGGGTTGCCAACACGACAAAATAAAAGAACAATCTGGAATAGAAGCATGTCCATCACCAAAACGATAGACGGGACTGAAAGAAAGACATCGGCACGATACCTGAGCACCATTTTTGCAAACAGTGTCGGGATCACTTGGCATCACTCTGCTGGGACAGAAATGAAACCAAACACTGAAAGAAAAAGGAACTGGAGAAATGCAAAGGTTGAGCTATAGTGGATCCGAACCGATGCCAGCTACACTCATCAGATAAACCGTTAGTAACAAATAATAATTCTATATGCATGCTATGCAAGAAACAAATGCAGCAACCAAATGCAATAAACAAGCCAGACTCTATACTACCAATTTCTACCAGTTTCTACCGCTCGCGTTGACTAGGGTGTCCTACAGCCAGACCTGCTCTGATACCAAGCCTATTGCACCCCGGCTCAGAGAAACCGGAACGCCCCATATTCCAGCCCATAGATAGAGAAAAAGTCTCTGGAATACGGCACTGCTTGACATAGAACAAATCAACTCTTATTACAAGAATAATAATACACGGGTTTGATGTTACAAAGAATCACATCAACACACTATGCCTGCGATACTAAACTTCCTCTATGCTAGCAGCGGAACAACGACGAAGGTGGTGAACTCCACTCCGCAGGGACTCTGGCTGGGACACAATCTAGCTCGCACGAACGGGAACCACGACAAGAAATCAAGCAATCATGACATCACCTGCAATCTGGCATGACACGCCAGGTCAGTACATTGAATATACTTGCAAGCTCACAACAACCAAAAGCATCAAGGCAAGACAACGACATAGCATTAAGCAGCTTAATTAAATTAATAACTACCATGATACAACAACAACTACTAAACATGATATGAAACTACTACAATACTGATAAATCACCATCTCAGATCTCCATAACCAGATCTCTCTTGGCTAACCGGCCAAGCAATATACCATCTCAATCACCTCGTGATCAAAACCAAACGGTGATCTTTCCGACGATCAAAACCATGACCAACACTTGGTCTCAAACGGTGATCTTTCCGGCGATCACTACCATGACCAACACTTGGTCTCAAACGGTGATCTTTCCGGCAATCATTACCACGACCAACACTTGGTCCCCAATATCTCTCTTGGCTAGTAATATATTTCGAGCATCATGCATTGTTGAGCCAAAACTTTGTATATGATCCATACCTCTGTCTGAAAATATACCGTTGATCTTGTACCTGGCTTGTCTTGCTACTGCGAGGATTTTGTACTGATGGGGACTTGATGCTGATAATCAATCCAAGACACCATTGGTATTTTGAGCAGGTATTAATGCCATAATGCAGTTGTCTGGCTAGACCATAATGTTTAGCTGAGCTTCTTCCAAATATTTGAAATCCTTATTGCTTCTTCGAGTCCGGTGTCGGTGGATGAGCAACTCTTTATAGGGAAAAATAATGTAACACCGGTGCCCAAAAAGAAAGAAGCAAAAGAAAACTCAACTAGACAAAATCACACAACAACAATCAATTCACACACAATCAATGTCACATATTACTGCTAGTCACACAATATGCATGCCTACTTAAGCACACAAATCTCACGGGATCTCCGGTTCTATGATCTAGCATGCTGTGATGATGTGCACGAGGACGAATAAATGTGTGGAAGAATTGGTGTAAACAGCACTACACCAAGTGCTAGCTTAGCCAGGTGGCAACCTGGACTAGCTCGGAGGCGAGGACGCACTCGGTAATCATGTAGCGGGACACGAAGGTCGCAACCACATTATTATCAAGCGAGCATAAAAAGATCCGTACTCGTCCAGGAAATAGGATAGCGGGGAAAAACTGAGGCTGCTGACATTGCCCTTTCTTGATAACTAAGATCATTAAGGGTTGCCAACACGACAAAATAAAAGAACGATCCGGAATAGAAGCATGTCCATCACCAAAATGATAGACGGGACTGAAAGAAAGACATCGGCACGATACGTGAGCACCATTTTTGCAAACAGTGTCAGGATCACTTGGCATCACTCTGCTAGGACAGAAATGACACCAAACACCGAAAGAAAAAGGAACTGCAGAAATGCAAAGGTGGAGCTGTAGTGGATCCGAACCGATGCCAGCTACACTCACCAGATAAACCGTTAGTAACAAATAATAATTCTATATGCATGCTATGCAACAAACAAATGCAGCAACCAAATGCAATAAAGAAGCCAGACTCTATACTGCCAATCTGTACTGCTCAAATATCCACATATGAATCACTTATAAGCCAGACACTTGGTCCCCAACATCATCAACATCCTGCCTATCTGTACTGCTTAAATATCCACATATAAATCACCTATAAGTCATTCCGTCATGTTAGTGTTGATCGAACGGTGTGACGTAGGACGAACCCATGCCCATGATCAAGGATGCGGCTATCGATAGATTAAACACACACACTCTGCAGAGGTAGCACACTTTACCCACACCATAGAACCCATGGCCTTGCACTCCCATTCGGGTGGACCAACAGTGTTCCGACAAAACCGATCTACAGCCAAGACACTCTCTCGGCCCCTCCGACTCACTCCCCACTGGGCTAAGTCATGGGTGGCCCCATGTCTACCAAAGACACAACGACCACCATCGTGGCCAAAACATAAAAGATCCCACACAGGGATAAGAGCTCTCAATACCAACTACGGGCACACAAGGTTATGTATGCTTACCGGGCCAGGGTACCGCACGCCCATAACCTTCCCTCATTGGAGGCACCGGTGAGAGACACGGCAATAGCATCGCATTAGGGCCTTCCCATAAAGGCAAATGTGGCACTGGAGAAAGCCTGGTTCGGTAGCACCTGATGAACATAATGACGGAATTTATCCCCAAAAATAGAACTGTGATAACTGATACTCCGATATCAACTATCAAACTATAATCCAAGTCATAGCAATATCCAACAAATAACCTAAGCATAATATCCTCATACCAAAATACTCTGAGGATAGCATAACACTATTATCATGATGAATCCGAAAACAATAATCCTACTAGTCCAATAACAAGAATAAAGCTATCCAGCTAAGATCCACATGTAAACACCATCTCCGAAAATAATACTCCAAGCAACAGTAACAGAACATCAACTAGCATCATGAAAATGATCGTACTGACCACTAGTAATACAAAGGTAGCATGACATCCAAAGTAATACTCCAAAATATACTAACAGATATCAACCATAATATCCACCACTAATACTCCAATGGCAACGTGATTACTCATCAACTGCAAACATAACTCCTAGTAATCCAAACAATAGCATGGCATCAACAAGTTCAAAATAATACTCCGAGAAAATGCCATGCACAGATCACAAGTAGCTAAAACAATATTTTAAACAAGTTTTAATAAATTAAACCATGTCACTTCATTAAAGTGATGCAAATGGATGGTGTGGCGTTCCTGGGGTGGAAGAAAGCACCGGGAGAAAGTGCGAGAAACTCGCGGAAAGAATCGCCGGGAAATCTTTCTCTCTCAAAGGGGGCTGAACTAGGGCAAGGGCTTAATGGTCATTTTCACAGTGTCAAACCATAGAGAAAATGAAACCAACAGAACAGGCTCGACGAACCGAAGAAGTGAGCGTTGGTTTCACCTTAAACAGAGTTACGGTTGCGGAGTTATGAGGGTTTGACTGCCAGGGACCTATCTGAAAAACTTTACCCACATATAAGTCCCTGAGGGGATAAGACAGAAGCGTAAAATTAGAAATACGCTTTCTGCAAATGAAAATGCACACACAATATGTGTCTCCACTTATATGACGTGGCAAGGCGGGACTGGGGCTGGTCAACGCTGACGTGCGGGACCCACGCAGGTGGGGCCCGCCACATATCCACGCTGGACCCGCGGGGTCAACGCGTGAGGGGCTGAGGAGTGGGGCCCACGGCCAGCTGGCAGGGAGGGCGTCGTCTTCCTCGCCTTCTCTCGCTCGCCTGCGCGGCCAGAGGGCAGGGCCGGCATCGACGACCGTGCTCGCAGCTCCGGCCACCAACGGCGACACCCGACCTACCGTTGGACTCAGGGGACGGAGCCGGACCCGCCTATGGGTGGCGCGGCCGCCGGAGATGTCGGAGGCGAGCGGGGCATCACCCACGGCGGACGGCGGCTTTGGTCAGATGCGGGCATGGCGACGTGGCTGCTCCGCCGGCAAGGTGTGGGGTTGGGGAGGAACGCCAGAGTGGTGGGGGGTCTACTGGTGGTGGTAGAAGGAGGGGAGAAGCCCGGGGCTGCTTGGATTTGAGAGGAGCCCGACGACGGCTGTGGCAACCAAAATAGATGGGGAGGAGCTCCGGGGCTCGGGCGAGAGGCTTGGAGGCTCTAGAGGAGTGCGGGGAGGCCAGTGGTGAGGTCGAGAGTCCTCGGGGTGTGCTTATATAGCCGTGGGGCGAGGTGGCCAAACTGGCACCACCGCAGACGCGTTTCCGGCTCCGCGGACGTGTGCTCGCGCTCATGAACTCGGGGGAAGGCAATGGGGAGACGCAGAGAGGAGCCCACGGTGCAGAGGAGGCCAAGGAGCATGGGCAAGAAGAATACGGCGACAAACATATCCAAAACGCCACTGTGCTCTTATGGGCGTTCGGCGACGAGCGTCGGTGAGCATCGGTGAGGGGTTTAACTGAGAGGGAGAGAGGACCAGGACGATGGTGACGACGCGGTAAATCTATTAGACATTCTCGTGCTCACTGAGAAGACGAGCAGAGGAGGCTCCCGATCAAGAAGCCATTCTGGGCGCGGCCATGGCATGCCAGAGAGGCAATCACCGCGCGCACTGGTGCACACCATGCCACAAGCAATGCCAAACGATGTCTGGGGTGGAGTCCTTCCTGGGTAGGTTGCAACTGAGGTGGTAACTTGGTGAAAAGCTCTATGGTTAAATGGTAGGCAACCTCTGAAATTTACTGCAGTAAACTTTATCAACTAAGTGTGATCAACAGAGAATTGCTTGAAGCCAAATAAGTTGTCTGGGGTGTTTAGGCTAGGAAGGACTACAATGCTGGGGAGTTTGACGAGAAATGGACCAAGATTTAATGTAGTTGCTTCACAACTACATTTTGTCCTAGAAATAAAGATCATGTTGATGCTCTCACATAGAGTATCAAATTGGGGTAACATTGGGCAATGCTTGATTATTTGGACATATGAAGATGCTGTAAAAAGGTCATGCCAAATGGACAAGCCAAAATGGCACTTGCTTCACAAACATCATTTCTGTCCAGAAACTTGAAATAATATTGGTGATCAAATGGCTCATTGAAATGATGCCAAATTGGGTGGAATGATATTTTATGGGTATAAGAATAATCTGGTAATTTATCAGGATTTTTGAAGCAATATAAAATACACTTGCTTCACATCCTGAAAATAATGCCAAAATCAAAGATTTGCTATGATGCTCACATAGATGATTGGATGGGGCTGCAAATGGGTGGAGGGGGTTAATATGAGCACATTAAAGAGTGTGCAAAAGTTCAACTCATTTGGGTACTCCTAGATAGTACTTCCTTCACAAAGCCTTCTAAGTGACAGAAACTTTGAAAATTCCCTGAGGAAGATTGGCTAGGAAAATAAAGTTGAACTTGTGCATGAGGAAATTACTTGGACATATAAACATGACCAAAAAGTTTGGGAGCCACTAGGAAAAATATAAATGACACTTCCTTCACAAAGTGCTATTTAGAGCAGATTAGAAAAATAATTATTGGGGAATTATTTTTGAACTGGCCAAGGAAATGTTTGGGCATATTTGAGCTATATATGACCCAAAGGAATTATTAGAATTAATTGGAAATTTTTGGATGGAAATAAATATAGGTTTCTTCACAACCTACGGCAGATAAGGTTATTCCTTTAATGAAAAAGGAATTTTCCCTAGAAAAGAATTTTAGGGTTTGGCCAAGGAGTGAAGTGACATGATCTTGGCAAGGTTTTGAGAATGATGAGCCACATGGGAGGGGAAATGAGGATGATTTCCGAGGTGGCAAGGCCACAGAACCACTCCAAAATGAAAAACAGAGCAAAAACCAAATAAATTAGAAGAAAAAGAAAAGGGCAAAAAACTAGGCTATTACACAACGACTGTCAGGAGCTCAGGGCGCCTCGGTCGAAGCCCAGAGCGCAACGATCGGGGCTACGGCCATGGAGGTGGCCGAGGCGTAGGACGCTAGGACGGACGTGACCGCCATCAGGAGTGGCGTGACTAGCCTCGTGAGGACTGCTGGCAAGGACAGCCTCGCGAGGGCGCCTGGAGGGAGCGGCCTCATGAGGAGCGCCCTCAGGGCAATGCAACTCTACCCCATATGCCTCCACCGCCAAGATGGAATGAAGACCACCACCAGGACGAGGGGACTGGGGGCTTCCAGGAGCCTCGAGCCATCGCCTGCATCTTGGGTGGCTCGTAGGCCCCAGCGTCCCATCGCGTCTTCAAGCAGTTCGTGCGCGAGGTGAATGCAGCGCTCCCCAAGGCCGAAGCAACTCGCCCTCTCAGCTGGTCCAAGTGCGTCATCACCTTCAGCTCCTCAGACCAGCGCAAGTGCGTGGCCACTACTGGCGCGCTTCCCATGCTCTGCTCCCCTGTCATCAGTAATGTGGCCGTCACCAAGACTTTCATTGATGGCGGAGCAGGGCTCAATGTTCTGTCTGTTCAGATGTTCGACAGGCTCCAAGTGCCGTACTACCAGCTTCACCCCACCAAGCCATTTTCAGGAGTGACCGGGGATTCTACACATCCCATAGGGAAGGTCCGCCTCCCTGTCACCTTCGGCAAGCGCAACAACTAGCGCACCGAGCTCACCGACTTTGATGTCGCCGACATCCGTACCCAGCACTGGCCAAGTTCATGGAAGCTACACACCACGGCTACAATGTCCTCAAGATGCTAGGAAGCGGCAGCGTCATCACGGTCGTGTACCAAGAGAAGGATGCGGTGTGCTCCCTCGAGCGCGCCTTCCAGGCTGCCGCTATCGAGAAGCCTGAAGACGAGGGGGGCGCCCTTCCTCCTGAGGTCACCCCCGAGATGAAGAAGCTGCAGCTGGGACAGGGGTCTCGTGAAGGAGCATCATCCGAGGACACCGTGTTGAGCCTCGCGGCCCTGGACGCGGCACCTTCAACCATCGCATATGAAGGCGTGCCCGGCGCCCCCTCAGGCTCGGCTCGGGGGCTCTCCTCGGGAGGGCCTCAGACCTAGCTAGGGTCATGACGGAGGCGCTCGGGCACCATGTGGAGGCCCTCTTCAGGGCACACTTCCCAGGAGAAGGCATCAGGCAGGAGGCGCCAGGCATTCAGGAGTTCTTTAGCAAGGCAATCGAGGAGATTCAAAAGGCAAGGGTTCTGCAAGGCGATCGTCGCCTGCCACGAGGCACGACTCACTGCCCCGGCGAGGGTATGGAGTTTTGCGTCTACATCGACATACCAGGGCAACACAGGGCCGCGTCTCGGCAGCTCATCTGGCCCTCTCGTGTCGGCCGATGCGAGGGACCACCCCACAGCTACGTCTGCATGCCCTTTGGCCTGCCTGGCGCAGCTATGGTGTTCCAGCACTGCATGAGCGACGCCCTGGCTGCTCGTGAGGCGAGTCATTAGGCGATCCTGGCAGAGATGGAGGAGCACCTCCAGGAGCCTACTGAGGCTTGGCACCAGAGCGGCTCGTGAGGAGCGACTCCAGCAGGGCGCATTTTTTGGCTACCTCAACACCTATTCAGCGACAGTATCAGGAGACATCTCTCTAGTCCGTTCAGTTTGGGGGCGCCCATCGGGCTGCATCATCCCCAGACCGTGTGGACCCGTCCTTGCGGCATGTATCCCTTTTCGCATCTATCAGAGCTAGTTTAGCCTTCTTCGCAAGCTACCTCTAAGTTATCAATTGCCTGACCGGCGCTTCATTGCTAAGAACGTCTCGCGCCCTTGCAAGCCCTCCTGCGACCGCCTTATGATTAAGGACTGGCACAACGTCTATGCTCGGGTCCCTCCCTGCAGCGTCGCAAAATCCAAGAGGCTGAGCCCTAGCTCATGGGCCAGTCCCCGTTTACGTCACCTCCGATGGCCCTTGGTGCCTCGTTCTCGCATGAGCTAATCATGGGTGGATGAGTAAGGGCGCACGACCTGGTGCCCCCGTGGCCATGGCAACCGTGCGCCGGTTGTTTTTCTTTAGGATCTTTGCACGAGAAGACTGGGCACGACGTCTGTGCTCGGGTCCGTCCCTGCAGCGTCGATAAACCCAATGGTTGAGCACTGTCTAGTGGGCCATCCCCGTTCACTTCACTTCCTGGGGTCGTCGGTGTCTGGCCTTCTCATGCAATAACCTCAGGAGACTCATTGGGTGCAGGCTCCCTATCCATCTCGTAGGATTAACACAAGCATCCCTAATCAAGACCAGGCGCAACTCGTCTAGTGGTAGGGCCTCATGAGTCCCGTGCTGGCTCACGGGTGCCCATATACACCTCCTCCAGCCCTGTCGTGCAAGCCACGTGTTAGGGCGAGGATGTACATGCCCCGGGGGCTCTCCTCCGAGGGATCCCCCTCCTATACACCACTAGAAGCACCATGCTCTATGCTGGACATCGACACTGCCGAGGAGCGGCTAGGCCCATGCAAGAGCGGAAGCGCTATGCTCCGCGCTGGTGATAAACAACTAGGGGTGGCCTCACGGCCCCATTAACCTAAGGGAGCCTCCGGGCTTAGTGACCAGCCTCACCGCGCTGCTCTCCCTCGAGAGGGTAGCGCGAGGGGCCTGGGCACGGGGGCTACACTCAGGTCACGCCTGGCGTACCCTCCCTCTTCAGGCCTTGCGGGCCTGGTCTTCGTGCACCCCTCCCAAGGAAGAGCTCGATGAGGTAAATGTATGATGGTCGGTTCATACGTCAAGGGGGACTCTTGAGCTTCGCGTCTCAGGAGCCTAACTGGGCACGTAGCCCCTCACCCCTTGGGCTTGTCCGGGCGATCCGGACGACCCGACGGCTGAGGTATGCGCGGGGCCGGGCCCTGTCGACACAGAACGCCAAGGCCTGACTCTCACCCTTCCTTATCAAGTCGTTCGTACGTCAAGGGGGACTCCTGAGCATCGCATCTCAGGAGCCTAACTGGCCACGTAGCCCCTCACCCCTTGGACTCTTCCTGGCGATCCGGAGGACCCAACGACGGGTGGGGTATGCGCGGGGCCGGGCCCTGCTGATGTAGAACATCAAGGCTTACCTCCACGCCTTTTCCTAAGAAGTTCGCATGTCAAGAAGGACTCCTGAGCATCGCCTCTCAGGAGCCTAACTGGTCACATAGCCCCTCAACCCTTGGGCTCGTCCTGGTGATCCGGACGACCCAACGGCAGCTGAGGTATGTGCGGGGCCAGGCTCTACCGACGTAGAACAACGAAGCAAACATAAAAAAATCAAGGGACCATAATCTAATTATTACAAAACATATTGTTCCAAGCAAACAGTTTTAAACGCCTCCCCGAGGCATGCTACATGATCCAGGGAAGAGTTGCATCACCAAGCCACCTCTTCAGACCTGGGTGCCGCCCTCACCCACTAGTGGAGCCCCGTCGCCCATCCCCTCGGCCTTGGTCGGAGGACTGACGACCAGGAACTTGCTCAGCATGGCATCCACGGAGCTCTTCATAGCGACATCAACAGCGTCCTGGGAGTCGAAGTCCACGGGGGCGAGGAAGGAGGTGAAGTCGAAGCCGGCATCCTGGAGATAGAGATGGCTGAAGACACACATAAGGGCTAAGGAAGAAACTGAGCATGCCTCACTTTCCACGAAAGAGCCAAACCCATCGACAGCATCCTTGAGCACTGCTAAGACTTCAGGGAGTAGAGCAGCAAGGCTCTCCCTCGGGGTCGTCGCCGTAGCCTTCTTCAAGGGATCGTGCCGAAAGAGCGACTGCTGAGCCTTGTGGAACCTCACCTCGAGGGAGGTGATGGTGTTGCGCTCCATGGGGGCCACCTTCTTGGCCTCAGCAAGGGCCGCCTGGGCCGCCTCCGTCTCCCCCTTCAGCCTCGTCAGGCAGCCACGCTTCGCAACCTGCTCCAAGGTCGCCTTCTTAACCTCGGCGTCTCGATCGGCGATGGCAGCCTCCTAGGCCTTTAGCTTCTCCTAACACTCCTAGAGCTGGCTGCCCTGGGCAGACTGCTGATCCTTGAGAGCCTTCACTTCAGCCTCCACCCCGCTGCACTGATCCTCGGCTTCTGTAGCCTCCTTCCGCGCCAGTTCGCGCTCGGTGGTAACCGCCCCAAGCACCTTCTCGGCCTCCTCCGCAGAGCCCAAGACCACGCGGACAGACGCGTCGGCTTGAAGCCAACCAGAAATTAGCCGCAGGCGTCCCAATGCCATGTGTCGGTCCTGGCCCCGAAGATCACCCTGGAGGAGGTCCAGCGCTGCCCTTGCTTCCTCTAGGGCCCCGGACGTGGCAGGAGCGCTGCGGCCCAGTTGCATGCTGGGCAGGGAAGAAGACGTCCTCGGCGCCAAGGCAGAAGAAGCTCCTGCAACAAGGAGGACTGGGGTCTAGAGGCTACGCAACCTCCGCATCCGCAGAAAGGATGTACGCTGGTGGGGTCAGCCCCACTGAAGGCGCGGGCACCTCCTGAGGATGGGCTTCCATGCCCTGGGGACACAACATCACCACAGGAGCTGCAGGGGCCGTGACACTATCCTTCGCCAGGGCCGTTGCGGCCACTTGGAGGCGCTCGGCCATGGCATCTTTCGCGCCATCCTTCAGCTTCTTCGACGACTGCTGCCTGATGAAGGACGAAGACACTAAGCATAGCTTCAAGACTCAACAAAGAAGGCCAAGGAGAAGATTTATGGGTCGGCAAAGACATAGCTCGTCTTCAGGCCCAGCAGCAGGCGCCGAGACAGGGCAGCTGAGCTGAACACTTGGGAGCAGGAGAACTCACGGTTGGTGCAACTCGGGACGCCATCGGTGAAGGTGGAACGCTACCCGGAGGAATCAGCATGGCCCTGCCCTTGTTCGTGGCCGTCCGCTTGGACCGCTTTGAGGAGGATACCCCGGATCTCATGGTGACTCTAGACGGGCGAGGCACCTCCACCACCGGAGGCACATCATCATCATCATCATCATCAAGGTAGTCACGGAGGAGCTCCCTCTACCGGTGGGTAGAGGATTCCTCCACCACCTCATCCATGGTGGCCTCGGAGGATTGATCGCCGGAGGACAAATCTACGAAGGATGTAGGCGGCGGGGGAGGCCCCGCCCGCGCGAGCCCAAACTCGTCGAAGACCGGCATGGCAGCAGTAACCTCCTCCCCGTCAGCTCGACAGTACAACGGGAGCCAATCCTCCGGAGGATCGCTTGGGTCCTTCCCAGTCAAGTAAAGTAACACCTTGCTCAGCTCCTCCTTGGGAAGGGCGTCCTCGCGCAAGCGGATCTTGTTGTCAGCACCCCTAAGCCTCCACAGGGGGCGGGAGCGATCTTGGAGCGGTGCTATGCGCTACGTCAAGAACTCCTTGATGAAAATGGCCCCCGTCAGCTTCTCGCTCTTCACGTCCTCCTCCATCTTCTTCACCAATGGCTTCAGGGAAGGGTCAGTGATCTTCTCAGAGTACCACCCCTTCCCGGAGGAGGGGAGCTCAGTCAGGATCTCCAGCAGGTCCTGGGAGCACTTGGCATCCATCAGAACCCACCTCTTCAGTGCATCCTCCACATTCTTCCCGACATGGGAGATCGCATTGCCGCCCCACGTCGCGACGAAGCTGATGCACCCAATGGGGTGGTCGCCATTCATGTGGAGGAAGAAGAAATGGCGGAGCATGGCGACCTAGGGCATCACCCCCACGAACGCCTCGCAGTAGAAGGCGAAAATGGACACGAGGAGGATGGAGTTGGGATGAATGTGGAGCGCCTAGAGGCCATAATGGTGAAGAACGGCATAGAAGAAGCGGGAGAATGGGGGCACCAGCCCCGAGTAGACGCTGTGCAGGAATAAAGGGAAGAAAGTGCTGTTCGCAGGCTCCGGCACAACACAGGTGACCCCGAGTCCCGTCCCTTTCTAGTCGTTGTCCTCGCTCACCGTCAGGAGGAGCGCGGTCTGGAGATTCTCCTCGGCTACATAGGGCGCAAGCAGCACCGGCTCGTACCAAACGGAGCCGGCAACCGAGGCTGAGGCTGTGGTCTTCTCAGCGGCCATTGGGCGAAGGATTGGAGGGGAAATCAGCAGATGTGGTCAGTTCTTCCGTTGCTGGGAGAAGGGGATTTGGAGCAAGATGAAGAAGAGGCAATGAAATCCTGGCGGCAGATGGCACCCCTTTTCTTAGACAGAAACAGTTGCTGAGGCAGCATGGGGAAGCAGAGTCGCCTGAGTTCCATCAATTGCCACGCGTCATCAAGGCTGCAGGCGGTTAGGGCGCGCGGTGCTCCGCACTTACCCTTTGCCTTCGCCTGGAAGCCAAGTCCGAGTGCGCCTTGGGCACGGGGGCTACTGTCGGTGTTCTGGGTATGGGGGTATCCAGCCCTGCCTAGCTGCGTCCCACCACGTGGCTCCATCAACAGCCTGGTACGACCCAACTTCAACATCAACAGCACAAGACCATCGCAAGGGTTCAAGCCTCGCGAGGCGGATGATGCCAATACCCCCGAGAGGATCGGCCTCTTCAGGGTGGCTATCGAGGGGCGGAGAGTTCTATGCAAGGTTTACCTCACGAGGCTCAGCTAATGTGAGCCATGACGACCAAGGCCAAGCGGGCGCCAAGAGGGCGCCAGCAGGCGCAGAGTGCAGGTTTCCTCTTCGGTGCAAGGGAGGCAAGCCACAGGCGCGGAGTCCCAGGGAATCAACCAAAGGTTTCCATTCTGGTGCAACAAGACCACGACCACCAGGATGGCAGGACGGAGGTCATCGCCGAGCCCACCATAGCATCACGACCACAGGATTTTTGCAGGAGAAGACTACTTTTGTCAGGATAAGCTATACTACTTGTCCCCTTTTAAATCCGGCTGTTGTGGGATCCCTTCCCGCCAACATTTGGGAAGAGGACCAAGGCCACTATAAATAGGACTTAGCCACCACCATAGAGAGGGTAATCCATTCTCATCCGACCACCTCACCAGCTCTCTTGAGCTCAAGAACACCTCACCTCCTGAGGCCAGTTCATCCACTATACTAGTTCATTTTCAGCCCTCCGAGGCAATCCACCAAAAATACTGGAGTAGGGTATTACACCGCAAGGTGGCCCGAACCAGGATAAAATGTCGTGTCTCTTTCTCTCTTCGAGCTCATCGCGCTAGGCTTAGGAGGATCGCGAGTAGGAAGGTTGGGTAGGTTGAGATCTCCGCACGCACCCCAGAGTTCAAACTTCTCAAGGGTTTGCAGAACCCGTAATCCGACAGGTACTTTTGTAACACACCCTACATTTTGGACAAGCGCATCCCTAAGTCATGGTTCACCCCCTCCCATCGCCTCCTTTTCGCATTTCGAAATCCCAGACCGCCATAACCTCTCCGCTCCAGCCGCGAAACACCACCCTCCTTCGTCCGCCACCTCACCACTGCCCAGCCGGAGCCTCTTCCCCGACGACGTCATCCACCGGAACATCTCGACGTCCCTCGCCCACCTCCCCGGATGAGGATCCGTCATCCATCTCGTTGTCCCATCGGTTCAGCCGCCCCGTCCTCCACCTCCAAGGAGGTGCTCCGACGATTGCCTCGTCTATCACGGCTACTCCATCCCCACAGCACCGCATTAACCTGCTCCACCTGAACCGCAACATCCTCAACGACTCCTTGGACAAAGGCGAGGCCTAGTCGGCGCCACCAAAGAGGTTATACACTCATCGCATCACACCTTCTCCTTGACTCGACCTCCCAGCGCTGACGGTGCTCCATCCCGCACCCCCATGGAGCGGCTACCTTGAAGCCGGTGCTGTGGGCGACATCTCCATGGCGGGTCTTCCACAGTGCAAGGCCCTGTCGGCGGCAGTGTCTATACCAGCCAGATATGTTGCTGCTACTTCAGCTCTCGCTCGCTCGCTCGCACTGCTGGTACTGCTACTGCTCCGGCTCTCTCTCGCTCACTCATGCTGCTGCTGCTCTCCCCCCTTGCTCGTGTTGCTGCTCTGCTCTGATTTAGCTACACTTCAGTCGACTGAATTGACTTTTGGGTCAGTTGATTTTCAGGGGGGGTCTCGTTGGAGTTACGGAAGAACCACCCGCAGCAGGGAGGGGGCTCGCTGAAGAGGTACCCCACTATCTATCTTAGGGTTCAGGGTGGGGGCGGGGGGCCTAGAGGGCTAGCCAGGGCGGCGGGGCGGCGGCGGACCGGCAGTGGGGAGTTGTTTCCGGGCGGCGAGGCGGCGCTGGGGCCGGTGGTTCGGTCGGTGGTGGCTAGCGACTCAGGGGGTTGCAGGTTGAAGATGAACTGGAGGCCCTCCCTAAACTACATGTCAAGTGCCTCTCTGCTACCATTGCGTTCAGTTTCGACAGTAACATTCAGATTACACAGTAGATTTCAGTTTCGATAGTTAAGTTCAGAGTCAATAGTTTTTACCTCATCTGTTGTAGTCAGGTGGTTTTTGGTGATGTAAATTACATATATTTTACGTCATCTATTGGAGATGCTATTTGAATCCCACTTGAGGTTAATGATGTCTGTCTTGTGCTGCCTCAGCCTTGACGTCTTACGGCTCACCGGAGCTGCTCCAATGACAGAACGATCCATCACAACAGAGCAGTGCCTTGGACGCCATCAACAGATTCCTCAGATCTTCCTCCACACCTCCGACAGCCACCTTTCCCTCAACTTCTTCAGCGACCAACCAAATGATGCTGAGGTCGACACGACTATAGAAAAGAGGTTGTACACTTGTTGCATCACTTATTAGTCTACATTCATGTCGATCCATTAGGGCTATTTTGGTTCAACGGAAAAACATAGCAATAGGGAATTTTCCTATGGCACTCTACTATTCAATTATTCATGCATTTTGTTGAAAGGAATGGAGCAAAACATCCACCTGGACCTACTTTTCAAAATCCTATGCGTGAAAACAAGACCAAGTGCATTAGTGGTAGGATAACATTCTAACTATACACGCTTTCATATGGTTTCAATTTATTTTGGCCATGTTTTGTTGCACTCCTCTGCTCTTCCAATTCCTGTGAACCAAACACCCAAGTTGACAAAAATCCCGTGTTTACAAATGCTCTATTTACCATGTGAATTCCTATCCTATTCCAGTGTATTTTCTATCCCTGTGTTTTTAGAATCATGCAAGCCAAATGAGCCCTTACGGAATTACTTCAATTACAGGTACGTGTCGACGAGAACTTTGTGTGGTTTGTCCTGCTCCTGCCGCGACGTCGTCCACCTCACCTGAGTTGCTCCATCGACAGAAGCGTCCACCAAACCAGACATCACGACTCCTGACCGTCTTTCGCCACCTCAGATCTCCTTCCCTGCCACTAGCACCCGTCGCAACGGCATCACCATCATTGACTCAACAGATGAACCTGAGGAGTACATGGGTCCACAAGAGAGGTCGCACTATTTTGTTTCTGCTTATGTTATGCATTGCTTAATATTACCTGCTACTTTATTTTCATGTTCACCTCTTAGACTCCAAGTCAGGTCCAAATTGATGTTCAAACATGAGTTCTAAATTAGTTGTGGGGCACATATCGAGGCAGCAATGAATAATATCTCTGTCTAATATCTAGTTCACCTAGGGTATGCCTATGTTGTTCATCTTGGGTGGGAAACAAATAGTAAAGCAATCATCATCTATTTTTTTATTAAATTAAAGCAATAATCAGCCTGCTATCATTATTTTTTGATCCATCCACTGGTTGTTACCATTACTCTAGATTTCTACATGCTCTCCTTACATAATCTCACTATATTTTTTTGTATGCATGTCAGATATTGTACACAGTCATGCTGAACATGTAGGGAAAAAGAGAAGAGTTTTGCGCGGTAATACAATGTCATGCAGACATCGCTCCATGGTGGCTTCAATGACAAACCCTCCCCCCTCTCTAGATTGTAATCCAGAGGAAGATATCTGTTCTGAGGCGGATTCAGACACAGCTGGCCACTCCTATTTATCTCCCAAGGTGTTTGCTCTAACTTGGCATGATGATGTTAGTCATACCATGCATATGTTGCCTTCCAGTGCCTACTTTCGACATCATATACCTAGTTTAGACATGTTCTGTAATGCCACCTGTTTAGTTTCAATATCATATATGGGAATTATGTAGTCTCATGTCTTTTAGCCAGCCATAATATATGTGAAATGTGTAATGCCATCCTGTTTAACGAGCATCATATATTTGAATGATATCTAGCCCATCCTTTTCTTCATTAAATTTCCATTTGTTGACAATGTTTTGTACATTAAACTACTCTTCCTATGAATCAGCCATTTGAGTGGGTGATGGAAAAATCCGGAGTGAAAACAAGGCCTTCAAAGCAGACAATGCTACCAGTCGAAGCAGATCTCTTGTTGGGTCCCGATAGCTCCTCAGAAATGGATTCAGAGACAGATGACTAGTCCTATTGCCCCACCGAGGTGTATGCTTTAACTTGGCACGGTTCTACTGCTCATATCATGCATATGGTGTCTTGCATTGCATAGTCCAGACATCATATACAAAATATTCAACACCATGTTCTTAGTTTAGACATCATATATGTGAATGCCCTCTGCTTAGCATATAAATTACATATGTGAATTAAATCATGCAATCCTGGTTACTTAGATACCATGTATGTGAATTATGTCATGCGATCCTGTTTAGTTAGTCATCATATCTTTGAATTATGTTATGCTATGCTATCTAGTTTAGATACACATCGTATATGTGAAATTATGTCATGCTATCAATTTTAGTTAAACAATTTACATGTCAACTATTTAATGCCCTCTTTTTTCCACACTCTCTATTCCATCTGTCTCTCATACAATGTGTGTACATTCAACTATGTTTCCTGTTTATCATCCATTTGAATTGGAGCGGGTAGTGGCAGTATCTAGCAGAGTAAAAACATGGTCTTCAAATAAAACAGTGCTACCTCTTGGTGGAGATAGCACCCCGGTTGTACATGCACGTGTAGGATCGAAAGTATGTCTAGAGGGGGGGTTATTAGACGACTTGACCAAAAAAATCTAGCCTTTTCCCAATTTTAAGTCTTGGCAGATTTTAGCAACTTTACACAAGTCAAGCAATCAACCTACACATGCAATTCTAAGAGTATAGCAGCGGAATGTAAAACATTGCACATGAAGCTAAAGGGAGGAGTTTGAGGGAGCAAACGCAATTGGAGACACGGATGTTTTTGGTGTGGTTCCGATAGGTGGTGCTATCGTACATCCACATTGATGGAAACTTTAAGCCGCGAAGGGTAACGGCCGCGCGAGTCCACGGAGGGCTCCACCCACGAAGGGTCCACGAAGAAACAACCTTGTCTATCCCACCATGGCCATCACCCACGAAGGACTTGCCTCACTAGGGTAGATCTTCACGAAGTAGGCGATCTCCTTGCCCGTACGAACTCCTTGGTTCAACTCCACAATCTTGACGGAGGCTCCCAAGTGACACCTAACCAATCTAGGAGACACCACTCTCCAAAAGGTAATAGATGGTGTGTTGATGATGAACTCCTTGCTATTGTGCTTCAAATGATAGTCTCCCCAACACTCAACTCTCTCTCATAGGATTGGATTTGGTGGAAAGATGATTTGAGTGGAAAGCAACTTGGGGAAGGCTAGAGATCAAGATTTATGTGGTTGGAATGGAATATCTTGACCTCAACACACGAGTAGGTGGTTCTCTCTCAGAAAATGAATGCTGGAAGTGTAAGCATGTTCTGAAGGCTTTCTCCTGGAATGACGATAGGGTGGAGGGGTATATATAGCCTCCACACAAAATCTAACCGTTACACACAATTTACCAGACTCGGTGAGACCAAATCAGAAAACTCGGTCAGACCGATTTAGTTCATAATGTGACCATTAGGCATTTCGGTGGGACTGACATGTAAACTTGGTGGGACCAATTTCTTTAGCGTTAGCGCATAACGTATTCTCCGTGAGACCGAGTACACAAACTTGGTGGGACAGACTTTGGTAATAAGTTAACCAGAGAGTTGGTTAGGCAAACTCGGTGGGACCGATTGGCTCATTTCGGTGAGACCGAAACATTATGAAGCGGAAACAGAGAGTTTGCATTGCGAACTCGGTGGGACCGATCGCTCATCTCATTTAGACCGAACGTTACGAAGGGAAACATAGAGTTTGCAATCCCATCTCGGTGAGACCGAAATCCCTATTGGTGAGACCGAAGTGACTAGGGTTTTTGGCAGTGGCTATGTCAAATGAACTCAGTGGCGCCGGATGGATCAAATCGGTGGGGCCGAGTTTGACTTTTGGTTTGGGATATATGCGGATATGAGAAAGTGGTTGAGGGTTTTTGGAGCATATCACTAAGCATCTTGAGGAAGCAAGACATTAAGCAACACCTCATCCCCTTTTAATAGTATTGGCTTTTCCTATGGACTCAATGTGATCTTGGATTACTAAAAGTAAAATGCAAAGTCTTGAGCTTCAGAGCTTGAGACAATCCTTTGTCCTTAGCATTTTGAGGGGTCAACATTCCTTATCCATCCCATGCCAATCATTGAACTTTCCTGAAATATTCATCTTGAAATAGCATTAGTTCAATGAGCTATATGTTGTTAATAATTACCAAAACCACCCAGGGATAGTTGCACTTCCAATCTCCCCCTTTTTGGTAATTGATGATAACATATAGATCAAAGCTTCGAGAAATGATAATAAGATTGAAATACATCTTTGCTTTGATAAGTATGCGATAAGCAAGAACTCCCCCTAAATTTGTGCATTATTTAAGATTTGCTTTTGAATGCAAATGCACAATGGATTAGTATCATGGGTTACTCTTCCATGTCACATACATCTTGGTGGAGCACTCAAAATGATGGCTATTAAAAGAATGCACTCATCACCAAGCAATGTGAATGATCATATAAGGATATAAGAGATAATATCATCCAAGCAAACATTAAAGTAGCATATGAACAAGTATCTCACACAAGGACATAAGGTATCAAACAAGCACACAATAAAGTTCAATCAAACAAATAGCAAGAGAGACAAAAAGTTCTCCCCCTTTGGCAACAAGTTACCAAAAAGTTCAAATATGCATAGTGCTATGCGTCTCTCAGGCTTGGTCTCCGTGTGGTAGTGTAGAGATGACTCAAGGACGAAAGCTTCTGTCGATGTAGATGGAGCTGGTGGAGTGGCTGCTAGAGGTGGCACTGAAGCTGTAGCTGTTGGTGCTGATATGGTAGCTCTAGTATCTGGTACTGGTACTGCAGCTAACCTCTAACCTCTTGGCACTCGCTGAAAAGCATCTGTAGTTGCCTTCCCTTTCATCTCATCTGCTTCCTCCTAGAGCTGCTCAACTGCTGTCTGTATCTCAGTTACTTTCTAATCAAGATCCTAGAATTTTTGTTCAATGATCTTCTCCAAACTCTCCTAATTCTGGGTCAGGGTGACCAAGCCCTTCTCAATCCTCAAAGTTGATTGGATCAGATATCCAAGTTGATCTTGTTTTCTCTGCAAGAACACTTGAGATGCCTCTTCAACACTTAGCATCTTTGCAGCTTTTTATACCTTTGCGTTAGCTCTCCTCTCATGTTCTTGCACTGATGAAGGTTCATTCTCATCCATTACAACTATGTTGTCTTCAAATTTCGGTAGAGAGGTAAGTGCTCCTTGTCCAACCAGTAAGTGCTTGTGCCCATATTTGAGTTCATGAGCACCTTAATGTGTGGTCAGCAGCTGTCCTCTTGATTGTCTCTATAATCAAACTCATGACCTTGAATTTTTTAGGCACATCCAAAATGTGCAGCAAGTTGATTGAGTGTGCTCTTATCATCCTATGATCTCCAGATATGGGCAACAAAGTATGCCTTAAGATGGTGTTGATAGTAGGCAGACTAGACAACAAATATTTCACTGAGCCCAAGTTATGAGTTTCCAGGGCTTCATCAGGAATTTCCTTATACACACTTGCCATGGTGTTGTGGTCTTTCTTCTTCTTGGCATACACATCTAAATCATCCTAATGGTCTTCTAGGGCATTGATCAACTTTGCCCATTCTTCAACAGTTGACTGGTACCTTGTACCTTCAGACATCCACACTATCCTCCCATCTAGATAGAAATGAGAAGTGGAGTAGAATTCCATGATTAGCTCATCATTCCATTTGGTGAGCTTCTGTCCAATGAACTTGTCAACTCCATAAGATTTGAAGCTATCATATACACCTGGAAAGTGATCTTCATTCTCTTTAATATACTCCCAATCCACCCATCTCATATCACAGACAATTAGCTTCTTGTCAAGCAGAATGGTCTCATAGAAATCTTGATGTTCTTTGGTGTGGAACCTATAGTCCACAGCAGTTCTCCTTCTGACATCATATGGATCAGACTGTCTCAAAAGTCTCAGTCTTGCATCCTTTCTGATGTTAATGTCCTCTGCCACGGGGTGAGTGTCATTGTGGTCTAGAATCTTTGGTTTAAGCTTTCTGAGCACTTGGGCTTCAGTATCTTCTTCATCTATCTTAGGCACTGGGCCTTGTTCTTCTCCTCAGCAGGAATGTTTCTGGTGCTTCTCTTGGGTGCGGACTTGGTGGCTTGAGCAGCAGCTTTGGGAGCAGGTTTGGGCTTAGATGTAGCAACCCCTGACTTGATTGCATCTCCCATAAGCTTTTGTGACTTTGGTGTTGGTGCAGCATCCTTTTCCTCTTCCTCTTTTTCTAAATCTCCTAGCGTAGTTCACTTTCCATGAACTTTTGCAAATGTGGTTCTTGTCCTATTCTACTTCTTGACATCTCCAACTGCCTCACCATCATCCAATTCTGTTGCGAATTTCATGGTTTTTCCTATTGGAACTTTCCTTGGCTACTCTCTTTGCTGGTGCCTTCTTATGCAACCCTGGCTTAGTTGCAGCAGCGGTGCCATACTCTTTATTCAGCACTTTCTTCTTTGAGGTGGCCTCATCCTCCTCAGCCACATAGTCCTCATCCTCAGAGTCTAAGGTTCTCTTCTTTCTTGTCCTGGTGGCTGCCTTTGGCAAGTTGCTTGGAGTGCTCCTGTTCCCCTCATCATAGCTGCTTGAGGGACTAGTTCCCTCACTCATTTGCTCTTGCTCTTCAGATTTATTCTGGCTATCACTCTGGTCAGACATATTGGCAGGAAAACAGACAGCAAACGCTGTGAATAGTTATAGATGAGGTAGAGGAGATTAGCATCATAAAGTACAGAGATTTTTGGAAATCAAATGAGTTAAAAACTTAGTTTTAGTTCTCTACTGAAATGATTTCAGAGCTACCGAATTGATAAACTCGGTGATACCGAAGCAACATTTGGAACCTAAACTAGTGAACTCGGTCAGACCGAGTCACAGTTCGGAGGCACCGAGATTGCTAGGGTTTCACAAAGAGTTGAACTCGGTCACACCGATTTGCAGTTTTCGGTCAGACCAAAAAACGCATGTGCAATGGCCTAAGCCAAATTGGTGAGACCGATTTCTACAATTCGGTAGGTCTGAGATGAGTTCAGTGAAGACCTAACCCTAAATTTTTGAATCAAACTTAACCTAAAGGATGTTTTTTCTGGATAGATTGATTTCATACGTGGCAATGATCTTGGCATTGACCTTGTGCTAAGAATCAGAGGTAAAAAGAGAGCACAAGGGGTCGAACTCATAGCCTAGTTCGGCGGGAATTCGCTACGGCGACAACGGCGGAGAAGATTCCTGTTGACAGCGACAGGAACCAGCCGCGGGAGGTCGCTGGCGGCGAGGAGATGATCCAGAGACCCGAGGAGGCAGAGCAGGATATGCGCGGGCTGAGGGCTTTTGAAGAAATTTTCAAAATCTCACCCGTGGATATATATATCCGGACCCTGTTGGTCTGATCGAGTGGAACAACTCGGCGGCACCGAGATGCAGAATCGCAAGCGGTTACTGCAACTCGGTGTGACCAAAATGTTCAAATCGGTTGCACCGAGATGAAAACCTAGATCAACTTAGTGAACTCAGTTTGACCGAAATAGATGACTCGGTCACATGAAATGCACAAATAGGTTTTGGAAGTTTAAGTCTAGGACGAATCAGGGACTCTGAGTGCTCCTCACACAGAGTGGTTCGAATCTAACTTGATCAAACTTTGTGAAGTAGCATGAATAGAGTTTGCGACGAGAAAAGCATAAATAGCTAGAGTAGGTTCTTAGGCATTCTTGTCCATCCACTTGGCAAAAGAGAAAGAGCCAAACAATGAAGGCATCAAGTGGATCTCCTCGAATGAGTAAAATATGCAACCAATATGCTCACACAATAAAATGGCAAATGAAATATGTAGCAAAGAATGCACAAACACTCTAGCATCTATCAAGCAACTTGCGATGACTAGGTCATCTATATATGAGTATATTGACTTAGGAGTCAAATTAGAACATTTGATCATAGGTCATACTCATCGTTTAAGCACAAGTGGGGTTACCACTTTTACATAAAGCATTGGTGTGTTCACACCGTTAGAGTTGCTTTAGCTCAATTCTTAGAGTAAAGATCCCCCTAGATGTGATATCCCCCCTAAGAGGGATGAACTAACATTGGGTTCTGTCGATGATGACTTCATGTAGGTGTTGAAGATGTGGACGCTCAATGTTGATGTAGATCATTCGGAGCAATCCATTGGAGTGAGTTGCACTTTCAATACCTACACAGCTTAGTCCCACAAGGAACAAGAAAAGATAACCATAGGCATAGAATGATGTAAACACAAGATGATGTCCATGAAAGCATTAGGTTACCTTGTCCCTTGTCTTACCAACAAGAGGGTTTGTGACTCCTTGAACGAGTGCAAGATATGGAAGTTGTTTGCATTTGTTCTTGCCAAAATGATATGAGTGAAATGTGTTGGCGGAGTCACCCTCGAGAGCTCTCTAATTCTTCTTCTTCTTAGGGATCCACATCATCTTGATGGGAATCCTTGGGGTTGTAGTTGTACTTGATGAAGTAGAACTTGATGTAGTCTTGGGAACCCACTTGACCAAGGCCTTGGGAGCTTCTTCAAATGCATCAATCTCCTCTTGAAGCTTATCCTTGCCTTTTTGCTTGTGGTCTTGTGGTGGAAGATCATCTTGAGCTTGTGTCCCTTGGAAATAAGTAGGATCATACTTCTCTTGTTGAGGAACAAACTTTGTCTTGGGGTATTGATCTTCTTCCCACTCAACTCCATTGTCATTGAACTTTCGTTCAAAACAAACACCTTGATTCTTCCGGTGCCTTCCTTGCTTGCATACAATTTCCTCAAATTGCTTACTTCCGGCAAGGCTCTTGTAAACACCTTTCTCTATAATTCCCTTCAATAAGCTGTTTTCTTGCTCAAGTGTAACTTGGATAAGAGAATCATTAGCGGAATCAAGAGAACTACTAGAAGCAACAACATTGGATTTAGCATGATTATTTTTACTACTAGAAGAAGAATCTTTCTTACTTTTGTTGCTAGATTTAACTTGTGGCATGTAAGTAGACAAGAGTAAACGCTTGACAATGTAAGAACTTTTCTTACGAATATCATCATTGATTGCCTTTAAAAACTCATGCTCTTGCTCTTGGTTGAGCTTTTGAAAGCGTAGCTTCTCATGAGTCTTTAAAAGTTCTCGATGATCTTCCAAGGTAGTTTCATGAGCTAACTTAAGAGTATTTATTTCTTTCGTTAGACGATCAATCTCCTTCTTATCATCGTCATTCATTTTATCTTGATTAGCATGACTAATTGCAAATTCATCATAGTTTTCATAACTAGAGTTATCAACAAGTAAATCATCATCACCTAGCAAATCATCTTCATCACTATTGAAATCAACATACTCGAGGTGTGATACCTTTGGGCCTTTAGCCATGAAGCATCTTCCAATTCCTTCATTTGGTGAGTCAAATATGTCATAGGAGTTTGTTGACACAAGTGATAGACCGGCAACACCTTCATCTTGAGTATATACGAAGTCGGAGTGATAACTTCTTTCGGAGTGATGGTCGGAATCAGAGCCGGATACCAATTCACCAACGTGAGCTTGATGTCTTTGTTTTGTGTAGCTCTTTGATGATTTTCCTTCCTTTTCGAATCCTTGCTTCTCCGGGAGGTTCTTCGTTCATAATGATCATCTCTACTCCTTCTCTCTCTTGGTGGTGATTCTTCTCTTCTACTTCTTCTTTTAGGTGAATCTTCTCTTCTTTTGTAGGGAGCCATACACTCATTGGAGTAGTGTCCGCGTCTTCCACAATTGTAGCAATTACATTCACGACTCGAAGATCTTTTGTCATTGTAGGACCTTGACTTGGAACTTCTTTCCAAGCTTCTACTCTTGTAGAACTTGTTGAAGTTCTTCACCATTAGGCTCAATTCTTCATTGAAGGTTTGTTTCTCACTAGTTGAGGTAGGAGCATCACATGAGGCTTTGTAAGCACCACTTGACTTGTTGTGAAGCTCTTCTTTATCCCTGAGTGACATCTCATGAGCAACAATTCTTCCAATGACTTCCGTTGGCTTGAGATGTTTGTAATTGGGCATCATTTGGATCAATGTGCACACAGTATCATATTTTCCATCCAAGGCTCTTAGGATCTTTTTGATGATGAATCTATCGGTCATCTCTTCACTTCCTAAGCCGGAAAACTCATTTGTGATGAGAGCAAGCCTAGAGTACATTTTAGCGACACCGTCACCATCCTTCATTTTGAACTTGTCAAGCTAACTCTGAAGCACATCCAATTACGATTCCTTGATGGAGTCAGTACCTTCATGCATATCAATCAAAGTGTCCCAAATTTCCTTTGCATTCTCAAATAGCTGATTTTGTTGAATTCTTCGGGGCACAATCCATTGAAGAGAATATCACAAGCTAGAGCATTGTATTGCAGCATCTTCAACTCTTCCGCGGTAGCTTCACGGTTCGATTCTCTCCCATCCAAGAATTCACCTTGCCAGCCAATACACACAATAGCCCAAATGGCAGGGTTATGTCCAAGAATATGCATTTGCATCTTATGCTTCCAGCTAGAAAAATTAGTACCATCAAAGTAAGGACCTCTACAGTGGTAATTTCCCTCACTAGACGCCATACTCTCCTAGGTTGTGAAACAAAGGCTATGATCACCAAAAGCTATGGTAATCAACGCAAATGGAGTCCGTAGCTCTGATACCACTTGTAGGATCGGAAGTATGTCTAGAGGTGGGTGATTAGACTATTTGACTAAATAAAAATCTAGCCTTTTCCCAATTTTATGTCTTGGCAGATGTTAGCAACTTTACACAGGTCAAGCAATCAACCTACACATGCAATTCTAAGAGTATAGCAGCGGAATGTAAAACATTGCACATGAAGTTAAAGGGAGGAGTTTGAGGGAGCAAACACAATTGGAGACACAGATGTTTTTGGCGTGGTTCTGATAGGTGGTGCTATCGTACATCCACATTGGTGGACACATCAACCCACGAAGGGTAACGGTTGCGCGAGTCCATGGAGGGCTCCACCCACAAAGTGTCCACGAAGAAGCAACCTTGTCTATCCCACCATGGCCATCGCCCATGAAGGACTTGCCTCACTAGGGTAGATCTTCATGAAGTAGGCGATCTCCGTGCCCGTACAAACTCCTTGTTTCAACTCCACAATCTTGACGGAGGCTCCCAAGTGACACCTAACCAATCTAGGGGACACCACTCTCCAAAAGGTAATAGATGGTGTGTTGATGATGAACTCCTTCCTCTTGTGCTTCAAATGATAGTTTCCCAAACACTCAACTCTCTCTCATAGGATTGGATTTGGTGGAAAGATGATTTGAGTGGAAAGCAACTTGGGGAAGGCTAGAGATCAAGATTTGTGTGGTTGGAATGGAATATCTTGACCTCAACACACGCGTAGGTGGTTCTCTCTCAGAAAATGAATGCTGGAAGTGTAGGCCTGTTCTGATGGCTTTCTCCTCGAATGAAGAGAGGGTGGAGGGGTATATATAGCCTCCACACAAAATCTAACCGTTACACACAATTTACCTAACTCGGTGAGACCGAATCAGAAAGCTCGGTTAGATCGATTTAGGTCATAATGTGACCGTTAGGCATTTGGGTGGGACCGACATGTCAACTCGGTGGGACCAATTTTTTTAGAGGTAGGGCATAACTCGGTGAGAACAATTACACAAACTCGGTGGGAACGACTTTGGTAATAAGTTAACCAAAGAGTTGGTCAGGCAAACTCGATGGGACCGATTCGCTCATTTCGGTGAGACCGAAACGTTACGAAGGGGAAATAGAGAGTTTGCATTGCAAACTCGGTGGGACCGATCGCTCATCTTGGTTAGACCGAAATGTTATGAAGGGAAACATAGAGTTTGCAATCCCATCTCGGTGAGACCGAAGTGACTAGGGTTTCTGGCAGTGGCTATGTCAAATGAGCTCGGTGGCGCCGGATGAGTCAAATCGATAGGGTCGAGTTTGACTTTTGGTTTGGGACATATTTGGATATGATAAAGTGGTTGAGGGTTTTTGGAGCATATCACTAAGAATCTTGAGCAAGCAAGCCATTAAGCAACACCTCATCCCCTTTTAATATTATTGACTTTTCCTATGGACTCAATGTGATCTTGGATCACTAAAAGTAAAATACAGAGTCTTGAGCTTTAGAGCTTGAGCCAATCCTTTGTCCTTAGCATTTTGAGGGGTCCACATTCCTAATCCATGCCATGCCAATCATTGAACTTTCCTGAAATATTCGTCTTGAAATAGCATTAGTTCAATGAGCTATATGTTGTTAATAATTACCAAAACCACTAGGGATAGTTGCACTTTCAGCACGAGAACCAGCCCTACCACACATAAACTAGACTCTCGCAGATTTTACCCCTACTGCGATGGACAGAGAACCAGCTTCGCTGATTCTAACCCCAACCCCAGCAGATAGTAACCCAGTTCCTGTTGACACAACACATCTCCACCACCGAGCTCCCAAGCAAGAGCAGTTAGTAAGGCAGCTCCAGTGCCCAAAGTGCCAGTACTAGCACGGTGAACCCCAACTTCACCAGTTAGTACACCTATTCCTGTGGACGAAGCACAACCAGCCATTCATAGTTTAGCATCTATCGCATTTGATGTTGTTAAATCCTATGTGTGTATCTTCCCATCATGGAAATAATATACTGAACATGAAGGAAAATGCCAGTTGCAGGTGTTTGTCCAGGAGTTATGTGTAAGTAATGTTATTCATGGCAATTACTTCGCTTTGTCCCATACATTCTACCTCCATGATGGTTATAATACAACATTTTTTCCCATTTTTCTTTATAGATAAGGACCGGTTTGGAAACTCAGGATGAGGTAACCTATGCTAATACATCTGCTATCTTCAAGAATGCTTGGTGGCAGTATCAGAATTACCTGAAGAAAACATACTTCACTGGCAAACAAACTCATCAAATTCCCTTACGTCCTCATGAGACACATTTACTGGACGATGACTGGGAACGCCTTGTTCTTTACTGGTCCCGAACCAAGAATGTGGTAAGGTCTATGAGCTCTTTTTATTTTAAGTACTATATGCTTGCGTTTTACTGTACTCTGTTCGTGTAGAACAAGTGCTTAAACCTGAAGAACAACTGTTCTCATTTAAGATTCCATTGCTATCGTGCATACTGCTTTGCTCTTGTATCATTGTATTTACTCGTACAAACTTATTTTTAAATTGAACGATCCAATGGAAACTCAAATGGCACAACAGGTATGTTTACGCATGTTGCATTAACAGGTTTCCTCTTATAAATAGCTTTGTTGATTTCAATTTTAATTGTGTATATAGTTGACTTCACAAATCATGCACATTACTAGCATCATAACAGGGCCAATAGTGTTGTGGTACATGTAGACCCGTGGTACCCATATGAAATCTTGGTGTGCCGTGTAGTTTCCCAGGCTATGTATTCTTTTAGTGCGTGCTACGTCTTGAGCTCGTGTTGGTTTTCCTTGAAGAGGAAAGGGTGATGCAGCAATAGTAGCGTAAGTATTTCCCTCAGTTTTTGAGAACCAAGGTATCAATCCAGTAGGAGGCTCCTCAAAAGTCCCACGCACCTACACAAACAAACAAGAACTCGCAACCAACGCAATAAAGGGGTTGTCAATCCCTTCACGGCCACTTGCGAAAGTGAGATCTGATAGAGATAATATGATAAGATAAATATATTTTTAGTATTTTATAATATAGATTGGAAAAGTAAAGATGCAAATAAAAGTAGATTGAAAGGTTATATGATAAAAGATAGACCCGGGGGCCATAGGTTTCACTAGTGGCTTCTTTCAAGATAGCATAAGTATTACGGTGGGTGAACAAATTACTATCGAGCAATTGATAGAAAAGAGAATAATTATGAGATTATCTAGGCATGATCATGTATATAGGCATCACGTCTGTGACAAGTAGACCGACTCCTGCCTACATCTACTACTATTACTCCACACATCGACCGCTGTCCAGCATGCATCTAGAGTATTAAGTTCATGAAGAACAAAGTAACGCATTAAGAAAGATGACATGATGTAGAGGGATAAACTCATGCAATATGATATAAACCCCATCTTTTTATCCTCGATGGAAACAATACAGTACGTGCTTTGCCGCCCCTGCTGCCACCAAGAAAGGACACCGCAAGATTGAACCTAAAGCTCAGCACTTCTCCCATTGCAAGAAAGATCAATCTAGTAGGCCAAACCAAACTGATAATTCGAAGATACTTGCAAAGATAACTTAATCACACATAAAAGAATTCATAGGAGATTCAAATATTTCTCATAGATAAACTTGATCATAAACCCACAAATCATTGGATCTCGACAAACTCACCGCAAAAGAGTTACATCGAATAGATCTCCAAGAAGATTGAGGAGAACATGGTATTGAGATTCAAAGAGAGAGAAGAAGCCATCTAGCTAATAACTATGGACCTGAAGGTCTATGGTAAACTACTCACAACTCATCGGAGAGGCCTTGGATATGATGTAGAGGCCCTCCGTGGTCGATTCCCCCTCCAGCGGAGCGCCGTCGAAGGCTCCAAGATGGGATCTCGCAGATAAAGAAGGTTACGGCGGTGGAAATAGTTTTTCATGGTCGCTTCTGATGTTTTCGGGGTACATGGGTATATATAGGAGGAAGAAGTAGGTCGGTGGACTCCTGAGGGGCCCACAAGACAGGGGGCGTGCCTCCACCCTCGTGGACGCCTTAATTGTTTCTTGACTTCCACTCCAAGTCCTCTGGATCATGTTCGTTCCAAAAATCACGCTCCCGAAGGTTTCATTCCGTTTGGACTCCGTTTGATATTCCTTTTCGTCGAAACACTGAAATAGGCAAATAAACAGCAATACAGGCTGGATCTCCGCTTAGTAGGTTAGTCCCATAAATGATATAAAAGTGTAAATTAAAGCCCATAAACATCCAAAAAGGGTAATATAATAGCATGGAACAATCAAAAATTATAGATACGTTGGAGATGTATCAAGCATCCCCAAGCTTAATTCCTTCTCGTCCTCGAGTAGGTAAATGATAAAAATAGAATTTTTGATGTGGAATTCTACCTAGCATAATTCTGAATGTAATTTTCTTTATTGTGGCATGAACGTTCAGATCCAAATGATTCAAAATAAAAGTTCATATTTACATAAGAAATAGTAATACTTCAAGCATACTAATCGAAGCAATCATGTCTTCTCAAAATAACATGGCTAAAGAAAGTTCATCCCTACAAAATCATATAGTTAGGTCATGCTTCATATTCGTCACACAAAAGTGCTTCCATCTTGTACACCCCCGATGACAAGCCAAGCAATTGTTTCGTACTTAAATAATCTCGAACTTTTTCAACTTTCAAGCAATACATGAGCGTGAGCCATGGATATAGCACTATGGGTGGAATAGAATATGATGATGGGGATTGTGTGGAGAAGACAAAAGAGGAGAAAGTATCACATTGACAAGGATAATCAACGGGCTGTGGAGGTGCCCATCAATTGATGTCAACATGAGGAGTAGGGATTGCCATGCAACAGATGCACCAGAGCTATAAATGTATGATAGCTCAACAAAAGAAACTAGTGGGTGTGCATCCAACTTGCTTGCTCACGAAGACCTATGGCATTTTGAGGAAGCCCGTCGTAGGAATATACAAGCCAAGTTATATAATGAAAAATTCCCACTAGTATATGAAAGTGACAAAATATGAGACTCGCTATATGAAGAACATGGTGCTACTTTGAAGTACAAGTGTGGAAAAAGAGATAGTAACATTGCCCCCTTTTTTATTATCTTTTTTTGGGGCCTTTCTTTTTATTGGCCTTTTTTTATTTGGCCTTTCCTTTTTTTTATTTGGGGACAATGCTCTAATAATGATGATCATCACACTTCTATTTATTTACAACTCATGAATTACAACCCAAAACTAAAACATGATATGACTCTATATGAATGCCTCCGGTGGTGTACCGGGATGGTTAATGTCGGGGAAACTGATCCACGAACACCTATGGGACCGGCGGACTGAGCCCCTTTCGGTTCGGCGGGGGGCAGAGATCGCACGAAGAGCAGATCGAGGCAAAGCACACGAGCAGTTTACCCAGCTTCGGAGCTCTCCGGAGAGATAACACTCCTACTGCTGCATGTCTGAGTGTATTGAGTTCTTGCTCGGGAGCGCTGAGTGCTACAGTACACACTAGTTGCTAACGAAACCGAGCGTGAGTGTTTTTCTGCGTTCGAACCCCCTTCTACATTGCGCACGGGCCTCCTTTTATGTGCTAAAGGGTCTCCAACAGGTGGCAACGTAGACAAGGGTAAAAATGGAAAAGGAATTGCGGTTGGTACAACTACCTGTACAGTGTATCCTACCTAACCCTGACGGCAGGGGACAAAGGCATTAAATGCCCGTCTGCGTCGCCCAAATAGCGCAGAAAGGGACTGTCAGGGACGCCCCCGCTCGCCACGATGGCAATCTTGTCAGCCTCGCTTGCCACCGCGCACCGCTGGCTGCACAGCCTCTTGCCACGCGCGCCTGGAAAGGCCCCAGGGCGACACGTTGGTGGATGTGCTGGAGCGCGGGTACAGAGTGGTAGCTTGCCGCGGCAAGCGCCTTGCTGCGGTCGTTGTCTTGTCACATCCGGAAGCTTGTCGCTCACTGGGCCTTCCCGGGACGCGTGGCGCATCGCGGCAAGTTCCTTGAGATGCCTTGGTTGGCCTTCCCGGCAAGCTCCTCTTGCCGGGGCCTTGTCTCCTTGGCTTGAATACTTTGTTCTTGAATGGCTCCAAAGGAACCACGGAGGACCTTGGCGGTCACCCGGCAAGCCTTGCCGCGGGGTGCTGCAACTGCCCGTGTATAAGTTCGGGATACTAGGGTACCCCTACTCTAGTACACCGACAGGAGCCCCCGGGCCTGGGCCACACACGGTGCCGAGCGCTGTTGGGCCAGGCCCAAAACAGGGCATGGGCACGCGCGGCCTGGGTTTCACCGTATCTTACTCCGTATCCACCGCGCCTTCCCCGAACGGCACGCGTCGAATGTGGCGTCGTGGGAGAGATCGTGGGTGGTTTCTTTATTTGGAAAGACGGAACGCCCGCCCCCTCCCTCTTTATAAGCAGGGGAAACAGGGGCAGTTCGCCCATCTCGCCGGTTGCTACTCCAGTCTTAGAAATCTCCGCCGCTCCCCCCTTCTTCCCAAAGCTGAAAGAGAGCAGCGCTCCGCCCCTCATCGCCACCAGCATCACCAACGCCATCGATCTCCCCCACCACCTCCGCCATGGCTCCGAAAGCCGACAAGGGGAAGGTCGTGAAGTCG